>NC_057805.1:367108588-367246870 GCF_018294505.1 Triticum aestivum
GTTCCCGGTGGGGGTGGATGAACAGGACCCCATGGAGTTGCCTCTGGATGAAAAGTGAGCGTTGCTGGGGGGTTTGGATGAACAGTTACCCGTGGGGATGGATGAATAGGACCCCAATCGTTCGAGCCGGTTGGGGCTGGATGAACAGGACCCCGTGGAGGGCAGGATGAACAGGACCACCCCGTGGAGGGCAAGATGAACAGTAGACAGTGGAGGGCTGGATGAACAGTATCCCATGGAGGGGTGGTTGAACAGGAGCCCGTGGAGAGGGCTGGTTGAACAGTAGCCAGTGGAGTAGCGCGCGGTAGAGGCTGGATGAACAGGAGCCCGTGGATGAACAGTCGCAGGTGGAGGCTGGAGGAGGTCGATGGTGGATGAACAGTAGCCCGTGGAGGCTGGAGGGGGTCGACGGTGGAGATGAACAGTATCCCGTGGAGTCCCGTTTTACGGTACGCTACACCCCTCCCGATGAACATGACCCCCGTTTTGACCGTAGCGCTCCAACACAAGTCCGTTTCCTTCGTTTTGCGGTACGCCACACCCCTCCCGATCAACAGGACCCCCGTTTCGACCGTAGGAGGTCCGTTCCCTCCATTTTGCGGTACGCCAGACCCCTCCCGATGAACAGGATCCCGTTTCGAATGTGGCCCGTCGAACATAAGGCCGTTTCCTCCATTCTGCGGTACACCAGGCCTCATTTCCATCGGTTGTTCCGTCCATGCCCTCCCGAGGAACACGACGACGCATTCCGTTCCGACCCAGCCGGTTGGCTCCCCATGAACACGACGACGACGACGCTGTTTCTCCGTTCCGACCCAGCCATGTACACGAGCCTTGGCCGTACGTATGCGCGAGTAGGCGTTCGAGACCCTGCCCGTATGTACGTACTTGGCCGTATTTTCTTTCTTGCACACTGGCCGTTGTACGTACGTGTACATGCTACGTGCACGCCTCTACATCGACTAGTATGTACGTACACATTCGCGACCAGAATGACAACGCTACGTACGCTTCGACCAGGTGGGTCCCAACTGTTAGGCACTTCCCTTCATGCGAAGATGTAGCTGGTGGGTCCCAGCAGTCAGGGGGCGAATCTTTTTTTTTGCCAGGACGCACTTCCTTGCATGCGAAGATGTAGCTGGTGGGTCCCCGTAGTCAAGGGGAAACGTTTTTTTCGCGAAATACGGTGGCCCGTCCGGTGGGTCCCCGCTGTCAGGTGGAGGAATAATTATTTTGTGCGTAATAAGGAGGCACTTCCTTGCTGCGGCCGTGGACCCAGCTGTCAGCCTCTCCACGTACAGTCCACGTCCGATGGAAGCCAGTCCTTGACCACATTGACCACGCCATGCCGAGAGCACCAGGGCGGTGGACGACGGCGAGGCCTAGGAAGGGGACGACGTGGAGCCGGGGAAGACGGGGCAGTGGAAGCCCGCGCGGAGAGGAGTACGAGGGTTCACTGGTTCGCTGCAGTGTGAGGCTACTGTCGCCGCAGGGCCTGGCCAGCGGTGGGAATAGTAGGGGGCGGTGAGGCCCCCCGCGGCAGCACAGCCTGCCACGGGAGGCAGGAGCATGCGGCACGACCGACGCTGCTTTGGGCGGATGGAGCAAGAAGACCAGAGGTTGAAGAAGCACTAAGGCCGTTGGATGGACATCGTACGGTCACTGGAGCTAGAATCGTTCATATTGACTAAGTTGACAAAGCCCTCCCTCCCCGTCAACTTAGTAGGCCCACAAGTCAGCCTCCCACCAAGGTGGGTCCCAGCTGGCAGGGGGTATTCATTTTTTTGTGCGCAATAAGGAGGCACTTCCTTTCGTGCGAAGATATAGTTGGTGAGTCCGACCTGTCAGCGGAGGGAACATTTTTTTTGCGAAATACAGAGGCCCTTCCGGCGGGTCCCAGGTGTCAGGTGGAGGAATCATTATTTTGTGCGTAATAAGGAGGCATTTCCTTGTGTGCGGCCGTGGACCCAGCTGTCAGCCTCTCCACGTACAGTCCACTTCCGATGGATGTCATTCATTGACCACATTGACCACGCCGCGCCGAGAGCACCAGGGTGGTGGACGACGGCGAGGCCTATGAAGGGAACGACATGGAGCCGGGAAAGACACGGCAGTGGCTGCCCACGCGGTGGAGAGTACGAGGGTTGACTGGTTCGGCTGCCGTCGCCAGAAAATAACAGGAGGTGTGGGTGAGTAGAGGGATAGACAGGCTAGGGATGCGAGTATATGATGGGGCCGTGAGGCCTGCCCGGCAGCACAGCCGGCCACGAGAGGCGGGAGCAAGCGGTTCCGACGGCGCTGGTTTGGGCGGCTGGGGCAGGAAGATCAGAGACTGAAGAAGCACGATTGCCGTTAGATTGACATCTAACGGTTTGACACTGGTAGAGTCGATTGTTGACTAAGTTTCTTTTTTGATAAACCTTGTGTACGCATGAACTTAGTAGGCCCACAAGTCAGCCTCCAAATCGGTGACAGATAACATAGAGCCCATGCATTTGCTATTTTTTAATAATTTGCAGCCCATTAGCTAATTCTTAAGTAATTTATTACAACCCATTTTCTGCCCAGGACCACGGTCAAAAAGTTCAACCTTATTTTGCATATTTCGGTGGAGTTTGAACTTTTGTAATCCAGAAATGATAAACATTTTTTAAGAACTTATTGATTTGCCAAAAAAATCGTTTTGTTTTTGTAAGCAAATAAGACGTGGGACAATTGAGTTGGTTTAAGGGAAAACCAGTGGTAAAAAATCAGCGCAGGGAGGGAAAACAACAACAAAAATAAGGATGTAAATATGAAAAGTGAATTTTATGTATTTTTAATATAATGATACGTGTATATGAACTAGTAAAACTATAGGTAGAGATTAGAAAACGGATGTAGGACATGTGTTTCAAGAGGAAAATAGAAATGAGCTGTGTGTTTGATTCAGTAAAAAAAGTGCCTGCGGATGTTGTAAGACAAAATATAACTAACGTTGGTGGGCCAAAGGCCAGTAGATACCTGCTGGATCTTTGTGCCCCGTTGTCGTCATGGGCTGGGCCTGTTAAAAACAAAACCAAGCTTGGGCAGTCTACAGCCCATTTGAAACTTGCTCGACCTGAAAAAACAATATACGTGCTCAATAAACGAGAGAATTCTGCAAGTACAGACTGATAACTGGGATGCAGCTGGGATATTGTTTTTTCATCGTGATAATAAGAGCATGCACTTGTTTCGAAAAATTTGGAGAACTGGGAATTCGAACGGCAGGTGCTTATGCTACCCATCAAATAAAAATCAGGTGCCTGAAAATTCGTTTCGAAAAAATGAATCAACTTTATATCCACGTCGACCCTCGGCATGATGGTTGGAAGCAAATGCCAAGTTCATACCAAAAGATCGTTAACAACAATACCAACTTGCGGACGACAAGGTAGTACAAGTACCAATAGCAAACTAACTTATAATCTTTTTACTCCTGGCCCTAGTGTTCGTCTGGTAGAAAATCTTGCAGAGGACCAGCTCCCGCTCCTTCTCTTGCTCCAGGTCCCCGAGGTGGTACTGGTGCATCACCCAGTTGGTCCTCTGCTGGTCGAAGTTCTTGTTGGTGTGCAACACCAGAACCTTTTTGCTGCCCGTCTGCTGACCGTTGACCATCACCAGCAAGGTATTGCCGGTGTTGTGCCACATCGCGTGCATGCCGCACTCCGACTGTATCTTGCGACGCGTCCACGTGCCCCTTTTGAACACCCTGGAATTGCGCTGGAAGAAATGCTTGCTTAGGCCACTCAGTGTGATACCTGCAGTATTGTCGAATATAGGTTTTAGTGTACGTAGTTGGCATTTTCATAACATCTTTGGCATGTTGCAGTCACTTGTTTTACTTTTTATTAACTATCAAATTGTAATTGCTTCACCAAGTCTGCGTCTAAAAAGAAAAATAGAGCTATAAACAAAGGAATATGTTTGCGCAAGTAGACCGCCGATCGGTGTCTTACCTGGAAATTTCTCAGGATGGGTGTAGCATATGCCGTGCTCGCTGTCGATGGTTGGTATGAACAAATCGATGAGAGGGTGAGATCTCACGCTGTCAGCACTCACTTTTGCCTCAAGGTGCTCGATCAGCTCTTGATCCGTGGGATCGAACTTGACGCCAGCCGGCAGCACCGGCCAATCCTTCTTCGACTTGCATGGGTTAATTCCAGTTATATGGTACTCAATGTATGATCAATCGATTGTTTTAAGTGAATGATGAAAGATTTCGACAGATAAGTGGTACTCCAAATCTGAAGTCCAGAATACCCGAACACACCGCTGGGATTCTTGTGTCACCTCACGCGCAGCGTGTTGTCACGTCAATTCAATGTGTGGACATGATGAATAATTTGACCGACGTATACTAGTACTGCTACAGTACTACTTACTAGTCGTATTTAGTGTCACATTTTAACCATAGGTTTAACTAACAAGTACGCACTTGAAGCCTAAGTGATATATATATATATATACTGCATAGCATCTCCATTATCATTATCAGTACATCCTGCGCAGGTGAGTTAGGATGCACTTGATCCTAGAAAGGTATCTATCCTTCAAACCAGAGGAGTGCCTCAAACTAACAACTGTCCAACAAAAGAGGGTCGTGCTACAGCAGCAGAATACATGGCTCAGTCTACATATCAGTACGAATCAAGTTGTGCATATTTGCTGTTGGCATGAACCACATCGCCGCATGTCGGGTTTGCAAAAGCCATCCATCGCATGGAAGCTTGATGCCTTTCACACACTGAAGATTATCTCGCAACAAGCTGTGTCGACGAATCTCTGGATATGGTGATTCATGAAACCCATGGTATGATGTGTAAACACAGTCCCCCCTGGCGAATGGAAGTTGCATAGCACGGTAATCATCAGCGGTGATATGATCGATGATTGGTTGGATGATTGGATAATTGAGCCCGAGGAACATGGAGTGGTTGCCGAGGTTGTAAACCCGCCTCCAGTTGAATACGCCTGGCCCAACGGAGCTGGGATCTTTCTCGAACACGAAGCAGCCATAGCCATCAATGTCACGAACGCCCCAGGCATTGTACTGCATGTGGTTTCATGAAATGGTTTGGTCAATTTGGTACGTGAAAATGAGCATCAAATGACCACCGTCAGCGGAACGAGCGATAAACCACCACCCATTGGCTGGTATGATTCCAGGTCTTGGAATCATGAAGGCCACTGCATTTGCGTCTGCTGCAACAATTCAAATTGGAGACCAAAAGGACAAAAATAAACAATCATGTTCAGAGTATGTGTGGAATTAAGATTATTATAACAGTGACACATATCATAGACAGAGAATTGCAATGCCGTGGTCATAATCATACCCCAAGTTAAAAAAATAAGCCAATGGCTTCCATATTCTAGCAATATATCATGGTTCAAACATCATGTAACAATGAGAGGAAAACAGATATGACAGGGCCAACTCATATTCTACCATAGCACTTAGTACAGTTATCATATCAACTCTAAGCAATAACATGCGTTGTTATAAAAATCCTGGAAATGAGAGTAACATATAGCAATCATGAGGTTATAGTCATAATATCTATTCTAACAATCATTAGATACCAATTGTTCTCATATCAACTCTAACAATAACATGTGTGGTCATAAAAATCTAGGAAATGAGAGGAACATATAACAATGATGTGGTTATAGACATACTATATATTCTAAATTTGTAACAATGAACAGGCAGTCATATTCTTAAGGTAAAGATGAGATGAGATAGAACAATTACACAACGATAGATTCCACAAGTATAGGCAGCCAATCTGTGCATCAACCGCATAAACGATGCCCTCATGCACTATAGCATCGGACAAGTGTTGGGTGAAGAGGATCGACGATGAGCCATAACCATGTATGGCGACCGGATTCCAGATAGACTAATCCCATGTTGAACACGGCAATGAGCTTGTAATCCATGTAGTCTTCGGATGGTGTGGGCACTTCGCAGATTACAACCTTCAGCAAACAGATGTCGAGCCAAAAGCTCGACGCGTCTCGTGCGTAGTAGGCAGGAGTGTCCGGCGGGCCGCGAGGCTCGATGGCGGCGGTATCCAAAGATGGAAGGGTGATCTCTCGCTGGGTGTATATATCCACGAGACGCCATGGACTACCGGATTGGTGGATAAGGACGATCCAGTTGGCCTTCATGCCCGCCCAATAGTGGCCGCGCATGAAGGGCAGGTGGACGGGTAGTGGTAGCATGTCGAGGGGCACCACAGAAACCTCCGTAGGATCGTCAAGTCGGTGTCTGGGCCACCTGCGAGGATCGGGCATCAGCAAGCAGGGTGTCTTGAAAAGAGCCGGTCGGTTGCAGACGAGTAGACGGTACAAAGACACCGAGAATGCAGCCAGACGGACGGTGCTGAGTAGGTCCATACGATTACAGATATGCTCCAAGAGAACATCGGGAGGGAATTCCAATCGCGGCTCTGCGTGTCAGTCGGTTCTGCCATTGGGGTTTTCGGTGCCTGCAAGCCAGCGGGGAAGTGGATTCGGGCGGGCGAGCGAAGAAGCTTCTCCTCGTGTGGCCGAGCAGTGAGCGGGGGGATATGGTACGCGCGAGGTACCAAGGAATATAGCACGGGCGGGCGAGCAGTGAGCTGGGGGAAATGGTGTGTGGCCGACGATGGGGAAGAGAGGAGGAAGAAGAAGAGAGGAGGAAGAAGAGTGGAAGACGGGGAAGAAAGTGCATTAAATCTCAATTCTACTACTACTACCAAGATATACCGTCCTTCGTATTGTAAATAGTTACACCGATGACATGTGGGTATACCACAAGAGGGCCCATATGTTAGTTAATGGAGGACAGAAGCATGCTCTACTGGCAAACATGATGGCAGTACTGGGTAAGGCTGATTTAGTAACACAAACACGCTGGTTTAGCTTATTAATTAAGTGTCCCATCTGCTGCAGCGTGTATTGTCACTTCACTGCGAAGACTAGTTGAATAGTTCTCTCTGACCGAGATGGGGAATAATGGATCGCGAAGACTTCCTTTCTACATTATCCCTATGCCTCTACGCTCACTTCACTCATTTTGCTCCGTACGTAGTCACTTGTTGAAATCTCTAGAAAGACAAATACTCCGTATTTGGGAACAGAGGGAGGATTTTACTCCGTATTTGGGAACAGAGGGAGGATTTTATTCCGTATTTGGGAACAGAGGGAGTATCACCATATGGAGGGAACAGAGGAAGCTTGAAATATGAACATGTCAATGGGAGGGAGTAAGCCCCATGCATGCATGCAACATGCAACACTCACACGTACACATGGATACACGCAACACTCACACAATGCGGCACACAGCACACGACGCAACACACACGCTCACGCTCAAGTGCTCAACCTACTCCCTACATCCGTGAAAGACTGTCATTTAGAGATTTACACATTGACCAGGGCATAATTAACGCCCAAAAGTTATGTGTGCATGCGACCATTGAGAGAAGAAGATTAAATGAAGGTCGTTGCATGCTGTGATTAAGGATAGACATGTAGCCTATACCTAGAGCACAAGTTGGTGCATTAGTCAATCAATATCGATTTTGATTAAAGGCTAAATGCATTGGAAGTGTAGATGTACTACACCTATGTCTTTTAGCTGATTTCTTTGCTCTGCCAACTGACAGGTGGGACCCAGAAACCAGGTGACAATTCAACCAGTCAACAAAGTGCCACGTCGACTATGTGGCCGGTCAGTAGGGTGCAATACGGTGCTCTACGATGAGCTAGTGATCGTATAATCACCGCGAAACTATATATAGTGACCGTAAAGAGCGTATTGTTACACACGTTGACCACCGGTGTATTTTTCTCGTTTCAAATTAAGCCATATTAACCGGAAAGGACGAAGTATGGACTAGTACTAGTACTGCTTTGATGTGTCCCGTCAACTCGCCGAACGAGGAGAAGCTTGCTTACTACGCCTCTCCCTCGCCCACGTGCGTGGTGGTTCGCAGGACGAGGAGAGGGTTTTGACTACAGCGCGCCCTCTCCCTCTCCCTCGCCCTCGCGGTGGACGTGCAGCAGTTCAATCGGTGTCAGATTGCCAGAAGCATTATGTGTACTGTAGTATCATCATCGTTGGACCTTCCGAAGAGGCTAAGAGCCAAGTGCAAGGTTCACATGAGTACGAACTGTTGAACCTCCCGAAGAGGCAAAGAGCCATGCGCAAGGTTTTATAGGAGTTGTCATCCTAGTAGGAGCGTACTACAACTATAGCGAACGATGCTACTGTATGATGCCGCCACGTCACATATATCCAAAGCTGTGCCACTTTTTTTTCTCAAAGAGCGTGTTGGAGCCCGTGCAACAACCACACAAGTTGCACGTACACATAACACATTTACTAGTAATAAATTCTAAAGGACAAATGCCAGTATGCCACACAAGTTCATCTCCAATTCATGTGATAAATTTGTGCACGACTAGTCTACATATATTCACAGCGCTACCGTTCACAATTTACCGTACTCCACTTACATGTTATAGATGGGCTACATGTCCTCCTCCAGGTTCCAGTCCCAGGTGTTCTTCATGGATGGCACAATCCATAGCGGTGGGCAACGGGAATCATTGTCGTAGCTTTCTAGTCCGGTTCCACATGATGGAGACTCATCCAAGCTGAAGCGGCATAAATCAGGGATAGCGTGTCCCAGCATGTCGTTCATCCGGCGGTGCGCACGGAAGACACAACCATGCTTCATGAACGGCAGGCCTTCCGTGTCGTGCACAGAAGGTGGCATCCGCTTCACAATGGGGTAGCTTTCCCCAATGAAAAGCGAGTACTCTCCAAGAGTGTTCCTCGGCACCCACGTAGCATCACGGGGGTCGAACTCGGCGCCGTTCATCTGGTACACGTGACATCTCATATCTGGACACATAGTGACATACATAGTCAAGGTCCATGCATAATAATGTTGTGCTCAAATATGGCGGTCAGTAATACTGTGCAGCAAATAGTACTACTCCGGTATAGAGGAAGTAAAATAACCGGCTTATTATATATAGCCACTGTTGGCTACATGGATGAGATAGTAAGACATGGAAAAACAAAAATGGTGGCAGCTAGTGGGTTTAAGTCTTCAAGGGCCTAGCTAGCTATACGCGTCCTCCAAGGTAAAAAGTACTCCTACTAGTACGTAGTAGAGTGCTAGTACAACAATGAAAGAGAAGGCGAGAGGGTTAAAAAATGGAATACCTGGGTAGATGGTGACGGTCCGAGCATGGTAGATTGTGTGACCATGTTGCACATTAGTGGTACCATGGGTAACGACTGCTAAGATAGTTGATCCCAATATGCCAAAGTCAGCTACAAGGTTCCAGGTTAGACCGAATCGCGGATGCAAATGCACATCCAGGATCGGCGATCTTATTTTGATCACGGGATGACTGGTCCCTGCAAAATAATGGAGTACCGTTAGGGATGCAAATGGTTTTTTGTGCATTCCGTTTGTAATCTCCCGTACCGTAGGATGGCAATCAGATGAAACAAGTCCCCTGGCTTGTCACCGCAAAGATGCGGCCTAGATGGCGCACGACGTCTTTGAACGTGTAGGGGTACAAATCTGCCGCCGCCAACATGCGCCAGCCTCTGCCGTTACTGCCTCTTGCATTGATGGCAATCCTTATGTCGAGCACCGGACAAAATCCGACTACCTCTCAACGTCGGCAACTCTAGTGGAGTCCACGTGCAGCCATGGCCAGGGAGCGGTGGACTGTTCGAAGGATTGTCCCATAGAAGAACCTTCTCCTCGAGGACGCATGGAAGACCAACAAGCATGGCCTTTTCCCAAGCCATTTTAAGCACCGTCTTGAAATAGTTGGTGCAGGAAGCACCGAGTCTTGCGGCGGTGAGGACATCGGAGCGGCATGCGATTTCTCCCAGAGGATCGTCGTCCAAGGTTTCCCAGCCCCGACGAGGAGGAGAACCGCCTGGCGAATCCATGGGAGCAGCGACGAACTGCCTTCTCTTCGGGGGGAGGGGAACTGGCGAGGAGGAGATAAGATCGTAGTAACCGCAGGGCCTCGTCCCTTCCAACTGTAGATCGTTCCCTCCAACTGTAGCGAAGGGGTGAGGCTATTATTTACTACTAGTACTAGCATTATGGCACATTATGGGATTGCATTATACAGTAAATAATAGCACTAATAAGAAATTTTAGGAACTAGCTAGTAGTTTTTTGGGTGGATTAAGAAATTTTGGGTATGTTTTTGCTATTTTTGTACACGCCAACTAGTGTCAAAAAACGTCTTACATTATGTGACGGAGGAGTACGTACTCGTACTGTAGCAGTACTAGTACTACTTTCTCAACTAGTAGTGCGAGGGTACTACTAGTGCTATGTACTGTACTTCTAGTATAGTGCACCAGTTTTGAACTCTTGAATCTCAGGGCCAAGGAGCTACAGTTGAAGTGGAGGGTACTACTGTTCTCTAGAACCATCGCTGTACTATCAATGCAGGGAAAGTACACCTGCGTAGTGGCCTAGTGGGTACTCTCGGTGCTCTATTCAGCCGCTCCTCTCACGTAGCTGGCCTACTCAGCCGCTCTTCTCACACACACACTAGCAGCCTATTTATCAGCGACGGTTACTGTGGGGGCAGAACATTTGAGTTATTTGATACAGCTGGACTAGGCTTTTCGCTTCCATTTGTGGAGGTGTAATGGATCTCGTCGAACTTTGTTAGTAGTTCCTTCTTTATGAATGAGATGAAGCAAAGCTTTTACCTCTGTTTCAAAAAAACACGTCAAGAGGAATTTCTTTTATAGTAGAGCCGATAATGGAGTGAAGTCCATGTGTGCAACGCCACAAGCTACAGAGTAGTAGTAGAGCACTTTACGTACAGAGCCATATTGCACAGTTCCCAATGCCCCGCCAGGCTTTTCCGGCTCCTCGGGCTTAATTGGAAGGCGCTAGTTTAAATATGCTACTAGCTGATGAGGAAGCTGCAAGCGAGGTGCGGCTAGGGCGAGCATGCGAGCCACGAGATGCTGGGAAGGAAAACCCGTTCACGTGGCTAGGCTATCCAGTGCACCTAGATTGTGGTGCCGCACGTCCGTTTGACTTCAAAACTCAAACTACCCGTGTAAAATATTGGCTCGCAGCGAAGTTACTATTTAGAAAAAAGGCCGCCGTGCGTTCGGCCGGGATCGAACCCACAAAACAAGGTATACACTCCCGCGAGAACTAGTAGTACTCGTTGGAGTACAACGCAACCTAGAATCACCTTTTGTCGCTAGTAGTACATTGTTCCTTACAAGAAACCCCTAATAATGCAAGAAACCACTAATAATGCCAAGAAACTACTACCACTTGCATACGTGGCAGACTAAAGATAAGACTACCTTATCAACCATTGTACATGCTCTTACCAACCGGCCCTACCAAGAAACGACTACTCTACAAAGTGCTGTTATAGGCACGTTTCAACCCATGGCCCTGTTTGGATACATTTGTTGTCAATCTAACCTTGCCATCCAAACACCATTTTGGTTAGAGTTAGTTCAGGGTTAGAATCTAACCTCTGACTTAGAGTATCCAAACAGGGCCCGTGTCGCCCATTAAGTCAACGCCTTCTATTCGACTGGGCGTTATGGCTTGTGGGACCTACATGTCAGTCTGCACAAAGATCCCCGAGTGACCTCCTACCTCTGGCCCGTCCACCTAGTCATCCTCGGCCATGGGACGCAGCTACCGCCGCCAGCAGAAGGCGAGGTCAAAACCGCCGGTGGTGCGGAGCCCATCTTGCGGCAGCCCGGATGCCAGCTCCGTCCGGCGCTCGCGACCGCTAGCTAGCTAAGATAGCTCCATCCAGCTGCTTGTCTGCAAGGTTTGCTAGCTAGATTGGCACGGCGGCGCGGCGGCTTGCTCGCGCGCGCCGCGCTAAGGCCAGCCATCTGGCTCGAGCCAAGGCCAGCGCGGCGGTTTGCTCGCTCGTGAGTCACGCTCGGGCCAGCCTGCCAACCCGTGCGGAGGCCAGCGCGCCGTCCGGCCCGTCCGGCGGAGCGGCGGCCAACTCGCTCATCACCGGCGCCACCGACGAACATGCGTCAGCACTGTTTGAAGTAATGTTCAGGAAAAATAATGATTTGAGGGGGAATAAAATGATAGAAGGTCAGATGTGGGTACCTCGTGTCAACGGTCAAACAAAATGTGTTGGTTTAAGCTGCCTCGTCAGGACGGACGTGTGGGCCAACCCTGTCATAAATGGGTTTAAACTAACCTAATCGGTAGGTAGTAGTTTTTGGCGTGGATTAAGAAATTTTGGGTATGTTTTTGCTATTTTTTGTACAATAGATTCTTCCTAGGGCTGGTTGAAAGTGGTAGTTTTTTGTTAAATACTCTACATATTGTAAGTAGGAGTGAAAGTTAAGCTTTGGAACCCAATAAGCAAGGCTAGTTACATAGTGCATATGTGTACATGATTGAAAGTAACTATCAACCATGAGTGACTAATATCTTGATGGAAAACTCGAAACTATGGAATACTAGGGGGAAAATTTGCATGGTTGGAAATACTAGCAATGTTCATGTGCGTTGCAACAAATCATAATTAGAATAGTACTTATTCACAAACTTGATACAAAACACTCTAATTTTGATATACATATATCACTAGAGATATGTTATGTTTCAATTAGAATATATTCCTTGGGCTGTTTTGGTGAGGTCAGGGAGGGATGTGGTTGGTTTTAAGATACTAATTATGGGTTTTTCTGCAAATTGGTAGACAAGTGGGATGTTTGTGAGAAAAGGCAACAACTTACCTCACAGTCGTTAGATCTAGATCTAATGGTCACAAACGACGGATGGCAGACACACCATCATCACCAACTTAGTCTTCTGTAGGAGTACTAGCAAGATCCGTGCATTGCACGGAACATCAAGATGCATTTTTTTATAAAACACTCGTTGTGATTGACCCATGCGGGAGTAATCCCATGTGTAAAAACTAATGATATCTCGAGAAATAGGAGATAAGGTGAAGAGGAGTGGGGCGTGGTGGTGATCGGTGGTCGGACTGAGCGGAGGCATGGGGATTGATGACACCGGCAGCGGCCACCAGGCCAGTTTGTTCCAGAGGCTTCCTTTCTTAATTGCTCAACAATGAGGTTGTTGGAGATAAGGATGAACGAGGGAAGGCCTTGTCTGCAAATGTGGGGAGGGGTGCGGGTATCTTTTATTTTAATTTCCATCAGTCAGATATAGATCGAATGGTCTATATTGCAAGATGGCACGCGTACCATCATCACCAACTCGGTTTTTTATAAGAGAAGAAATATAAGTACGGAGATACAAACGTATTATCGATACTTGTTTCCGTAAACTAGCCTCTACATTCTATTCAACGCCTCAGCATTTGAGGCCTTAGCACAATGACTTCTCGACTATGTTAAACAAAGGTTTTCCCGTCGCCGATAAGGAGGGGGTGACGGCGGCGCGCTTTTTGGCTTGCTCTAGTCCTAGTAGTCATACTAGGTGGTCTAAGCACGTGTAGATTTATTATTTTTCACGCCTCGTGTTCGTCGTACTGCCACGACTGTTGATGAATAGACGGTAAGTTATTCACGGGGAAACCCTTGTTGAGCGTGTTTGCGAGAGAGAGAGAGACAGTGTGCGTGTGTGATATGTCTAGAGACTGAGGCAATGATAACAAATTCTTTGTGTCTATGTGTGTGGAGGATAGAGAGAGACATGTACATGGGGCTTTGTGTTGACGTGGAGACACACATACATAATTAGAGAGTGAGTGTGCGAGATACACATGCGGACATGGGGAGAGATGAGGATCTAGATTAATGGATGTTTGTGCGTGTCTGTGTGTGTTTGTGCGCGCGTTTGTGTGTGAGAGGGAGTGTGTGTATGTGGAGTACAGAGACCACTAATGATGTAAACCTAGTATAAGGGAAGGGGGAATGGTGTGACATGTGTAGTAGCAGGATAGCATGGGTGCGGGCGGGGGGAGCAGACTATTTGGAAGAGACATCGATTGTGTGTGGGAGAGGGGTGTGAGAGCGAGAGAGAGAGAGAGAGCTAGCGACGGAGAGAGAGAGAGAGAGGAAGAGAGGGGGCGTTTGTGTCTATAAATGGCGTATAGATAGGGAGACAATGTTGATGTTGTTTGAAATTGGCCTATGTACGGAGACGCAAGGGAAGCGAGTCATCGTGTGTGTGATAGGGACTTCATGAGAGATCTAGAATAGATGGTGTAGAGAACAATGTGCGAGATCGAGAACGATGATACATTAGGGAGCTATGGAAAGAGTCACGACATATATGTATACAAGGAGGAGCTGGGGCGGGTCCGCATGTGGGAGAGATAGAAAGAGGAGAGTGGTGCACAAGGAGACAAAGTGTGCTCGTTTTGCAGTGGGGGTGGGGTGTGAGGTGAGTGTGCAAGAACCACAGAACTAGGGAGATAGATGTTTGGGGGCAACATTTTGTGTGTATGGGAAAGATACACTCTACATAGTGCGCGTGCTTGGGAAAGAGAGATGCCGGGAGACCTAGCTAGAGAGTGGGGGAAGAGATGTGTGCATGCCCAAGAGATAAAGTGATAGAGACCTATATTGGGGTCCGGACTTTAGAAGAGAGAGGGGTGTTAATGTGCTCGTGTGTTGGTGTTTGGGGGAGAGAACGACTTCTGTGTGTGTGTGTGGGGGGGGGGTTGCTTCAGATAAAGAGTGAGGTGTCTATATTTGAGGGACTTTAGCGTAATTGAGATATACATGGTCAATAGTGTGTGCACTCAAGGTTGATCAATTTGTTTCACAGTTTGGACTATGAGATAACGATACTTTTGAACATGCGTGATATACTTTGATGTACCAGAATTACAAACCTAAGATTGGAATTTTGGAATTCGACTCCATCATTAGCTTTTGTAATTCATTTAAACGGAGGTACATTTTTAAGCTGGGATTTCGTGATTTCAAATTCATATATCAAACCTAGAGATATACACATACGGGCATGTTCAAACTTTATAATCATCCACTTTATTCATACACATACACATTTTTGCTTTTGTCATCATATTTAGGATAAACACATTTGGAATTTCATTTGAATTGGACCATATGATGGTATTTGCTTGTAGTATCTCAATGATCCATATTTGAATTAAATGGACAATCTAAGTTTCGAGTTGGAGACACTGATTTTCAAAACTAGCACTTTTTTTGCGTGCAAAACAAACAAATTCTCGGCCATGATATCATAGTCGGCCGTACAAGAGCAGAATAGAATTTCAGGCGCCAAAAGCTTTCAAACTTCCCGCTCACATTGAAATATCTCGCGCCCGAAAGTTTAGCCCTGCGATATTCCTGTTTTACCCCTGCCACATGAACGGAAAAGGGCTGCTTTGGTAACTCCATTGTTTTCCCCTCTTTGCCCCCAACATTCTTCCCCAGAGCCCCTCCCCTTCCCCTCCCCGACCCCCCAACCAAGGCAAGCCGCCGAATCTAGTCCTCCGCCGCAGCGGTGGACCTCACACCCCGACGGATCTATCTTCCGCACCATGGAACCCCCAACTTGTGACACCCAAAATTTTATTTGGCCTTTTCAAAATTTTATTTGACTTGAGGGAGGTAATTTAAAATTTTTCTTCAAAAGAACCCTCCCTTTCAAAATATTTTTATGGCAAGAGTTTTATTTGGTTTCACCCAAGACTTGATTTTGGTCTTGGAGGTTCTTGCTTTTTATTTGGACTCAAACCAAAATGCTTTTCACTTGGGGAAAATGCCTTTTGAAAATCTCTTTGAAATTGCACTGTGGCTTTTGGAATAATCCCTTACCACTTTCAACAATTCTCTCTTGCCATGACCTTAGTGCAAAGCCACTCTCCTAAACCTTCCCTCATCTTTGGATCATGATTTGCACCAAATCCAGCAAGTTGAACCTCCCCATATGATTATTTTCCATTTAAATCTTATCAAAACCATTTCTATCTTCTATTCTAGCCCTTGGAGATTTACAAAGGAGCTACCCTTTCTGTTTTGATTTTTGCCCCCAAACCTTTTTCCCTTCCTAGTCCTTTGAACCCTCAACCAAGATCCATGAAGATCCACTGGTCTTCAGTTCAAATTTTTCAAACTACACTTGCTGCAAGTTTGGACCAGATTTGTCAAATTTGGTGAAATTCATTCAAATCCTTCTCCAAAAATTCTGAGTAAAATCAGGCAGCCTCTGGGTGCATTGAGTGGTCACCTCACCAAGTCCCAGCCCCAGGAAATTTTTTCTCCTTGCCTAATCATTCTGTCGAACACCTGCAGAGCATTGTCAATGTCAAGTTCAGAGATTCAGAAATACAGTTCAGTGATCTACTGTCGTTTTCTTCAGAAACTGTTGTCGATCTCGACAGTGCCGCGTTGGCGCCTTGCTCCCCACCCCCCCTT
Organism: Triticum aestivum; assembly: GCF_018294505.1. NCBI lineage: Eukaryota > Viridiplantae > Streptophyta > Magnoliopsida > Poales > Poaceae > Triticum > Triticum aestivum. The sequence continues at coordinate 367,125,042 of NC_057805.1, forward strand.
GTCCCTGCACCGCACGAGCGCCTGGACGTTTGCGGACGTCGGCGACGTGCTGGAGGAGGTGCGCCGCCCCGTGACCGACGCCAGCGGCGGCTTTGCGGCCGCCAGAGAGAAGCGCGGCGCAGACGGCGCCACCCAGCGCCGCCCAAGCCACCGGAGATCGCCGCGTGGCCTTCCACTCCCCAGTGCGCGCTGCCACCCTCGTCGTGAACCGCTGGGCGCGAGGCGCGCTCTCTGCCGCCGTCGTGCCCGTGCGGCCACCCCACCGTGGACCGGCGCCATTACGCCAAGACCGACCGGGATTAGCGGGGGAACGACACCAGTAACTCCCACTGATGCTGCCTGGTGACCTAAACCCCCTACCAATCCACTACATCGCCGTAATTGCTCGCCGGAGATTCTCCGTTCATGGCCACCCCCTCGATCCGCCTATAAATAGAGGCCCCGAGCTTCAACTCGAACCCACACCACCTCTGCACTCCACCAAGACCCTGCCTAGCCACTGGGAGAGCCCCGAGGAAGTCTCCTTCCTCAACTCCGGCCGCCGCGACCCGCCACGGGATCCAGCTCGATTCACTCCCGTGCGTGCACCTCTGCCTCCCAACTCTTGCCAGTAGCCCTCTAGTGCATCCCTCTTTCTGACCCGCGCTTCAATTCGAAGTTTGCAGCACCCACCGGAGTTCTCCACCATCACCCGAGCCGCTGTCCGCCGGAGAAAGTGTCGCCGTCGACGTGGTGCTCTCCGACGCTCGAGTCCACCACCCACCGACACGGAAGGACACGCTGAAGCTCTTGGTACACTCCGATCTCCCTGTCTCGCCGTGGTTCGACGCCGGCGACCACCGCAGTCTTCGGGCGCCGGCGAACTTTTTAAACCTGACATGTGGACCCCCCTTGTCAGCCTCTATTCTCTTCTCCCTCGAAACGTTTTCTATTGGTGCCTTTGGGCAAATACGTTTTCCCTTTGAGCTTGCGCGTTTCCATTTGAACCGTTTTCTGTTTTCTCAGTTAAACCCCTGGAACTTTTCTGTTTCATTACACATGGGTCCCTGGACAGAAACCCTTATAACTTTTTAATAAAAAGTGATTTTTGAGTGATTATTTTTCTGACAGTCTTAAAATTTTGTCTAGTTTTTTATGGGATTTATTTGAAATTTTTTTGGAGAAGTTTTTATGCACGTGTTGGTTTTCACGTTAGTGCCCGTTTTCGTTATGCCGTAGGTTCCGGGAGAGGTGACGGAGCCGCGAACTTCGCCGAGCTAGACTCCGACTTCTCCAAACCAGGCAAGCATGTTTGAACCTTTGATATTATAGATGCTTTGCATGTTTGCGTGAGAGTTTGTGCGTGGCATATGAGTGTCGGTGAGTACCTCGTTGCTTGTGAGGCAACTACCCGCATGTTCCAAAGTTGCGATGATCTCTGGTGAGAGATGGCCTAAGCATGTGGTGACATGAAGGGCAGCAAGGTGGTACTGTTGTAGCATACCAGCCTTGCGTCATCCGACAAATTCCGACGTTAACGTGGACGGAGTCACGTTATCGTTCTTTTCCCTTCCGTACTACCACATGTTTCTTTTGCCAGGATGCGGTTTAGTAAGTTGGTAACCTCTTTCCGTGTACACACCAAACAGAGGGGCCGGGATGATGGTTCCATGGCCCTGGATTAAAGCCAGTCATCCGGTCAGGGGGCATGGGTGTTTCCGGTTGGGACCGAGAGGGGGGGGCACCCCCTTAGAGTCCGCGTATAGAAATTTGATCCCATGCTACGCGAGGTTGTAGCCTCCCCGTCTCAAGGTTTATCTTGAACGTTGCCGAGGGTGATTCCTGGCTTCGGAATGTTGAATGGGTGTGTACTGGTTAGACGTGTTTCTTCCAAAACACCGTAAACGGAACTAGCCCCCGTGACTACTGAAATCCATTGGCTGTGGTTAAGTACAAACTCTGTAGAGTCAAATCCTTCCAAATCATCGTATCCATGATCAAGTAGGGTGATCAGTATATCCATATCTATCCTCGTGGAAATTTATCCCCGGTGAACAAGCTCAAGTGGTAAACCCAGTTTAATTGTTATTCTCGAGGATGGACTAATCCTATATTTGTCTCGTACTTGTAATAATCTATGTTCTGGAGCTACTGAATTATTGAGCTACAATATAAGCCCTGTATGTGATGTCGCTCAGACGTCCGACTATGGCATGTTTGTCTTTTATTTCTGTTATAAGCCCTTTATGTGGTGTCGCCCTGACGCCCGACTGCGGCATTATTATTCTTGCAGTTTCCTCTCGAGGAGTCATTCAGACCCTCGTTTGGCACCGGTATTATTATTCTTGCAGTTTCCTCTCGAGGAGTCATTCAGACCCTCGTTTGGCACCGGTACTATTATTCTTGCAGTTTCCTCTCGAGGAGTCATTCAGACCCTCGTTTGGCACCCAGTATTTATTTTGGGATTTCGGGAGGACTACCGCCCGACTTCTCTGTTATTACCCCATGCATTGTTGATCTCTATGTCTGAACGCACTTGTTAATCTGTTCATATGCTTCATGTTTACATTTGTTATATCTTATGTCCAAACTGTCTTGCGAGTACTTTCATAGTACTCACCTGGCTTGTTGATTTGGCCAGATGTTGACGAAGGCGATCTCTTGGATGAAGAGTTTGATAGTGCGTCCGACGCCTAGAGGAGTCCCAGTCAGTCCTGTGCGATCCCGGATATTGGTCACTTGTATTATATACGCTTCCGCCACCCGCAATAAGTCTCCTCGAGCCTCACTCCGACGCTCGAAGAGCTGTAGTTTCCAGGAGTCATATCACCCACTCCGCTGTGATATTTCCACCACCGTTGTTATCGTGAGTAGTAGTTATGCCACCCTATCCGCCGTTATGTTTTATCGGCGTGCATGTAATAAATTGTTGAGCAGTCTCCGCTCAACCTTGTATTATATTCAGTACTCCTGGTATTTTTCTTCTGTGACCAAGATATTGTCTACCAGTGAGAAGGAATTCTTCTTTACTGGTCCGTAAAAGGGATTGGTCTCTCAATAAATATTTTATTGAAAAACCGGTCGTGACAAGCTTGGTATCAGAGCCAGGCTGACTGTAGGAAGCCACTAGGTGCGATCGCTAATCGGTTATTAGCGTCTTTTGTGCTTTTTCAGCATTTTGCAATTGTAGCTATTTTCTGTTGGTCATCATAAATTTATGACATGACTACTCAGAATTTTTGCCTACTTTTGTAGATGGCTGGCAGCAACTGCGAGACTCGAGTGTTCACGAACGTGCCCGAGGGGTTTGTCAAACTCCTCGTCTCCATCACCAAGCTCGCGATCGGGCCAGCGACTCGTCCGGAGTTCATGCTTTATCAGCACAAGCTCAGCGACGACGTGTCTATGCACCAAGCCGTGGTGCAATTCAAGGGAGGACGTTCTGCATCTCGCCACTTCCGTTTTGTGGGAAGGGCCATGCCTACAGAGAGGCATGTCATGCAGATGGCTGCCCGTGAGGCGATAGCTCGTCTTCGGGACATCCTTCCTATGATGAAGACTCGCCGCTACCGCTACCTCCCATGCCATGTGCCATACACTTGTCACTATGCATTCGCCTGCCATCGGGGAGAGCGAGATGAAGCCATCGAGATGGTTGTGGAGTATCTCAAGGCTCTGGAGGAGTCTTTCGACAACCTCGTGGACGATCTTGTGGCTGCCCGCATGGACTTAGTCCGGGGCGGTCCTGCCAGCAGGAAGGAGCTTCTCCACACGGCACCGCCTCTGACATTCGTCTCGTCTTCAGCATCTTATGCACCGGCCATTTTGGCTACTGCTCGCCGTCTGCCTACCACTGAGGAGTTCGACCGAGTCATCGCTCCTACTCCAGTCAGAGCTGCACCGCCGCCGCACCCGCACTACCACCGGTCGCCCCTGCGCCATCACCGCAGCGCAGTGTTACGCGCCAGGAGCCTGCTAGAGAGGAGGTGGAGGTTGATTCTCCTGCACCGCTGAGTCTTGCCCTCGGCAAGGGAAAGGACATTGTCACCATCTCCGACTGAGAGCGCCGAGTAGCCGCGCGTTATGTCTGCTTGTATGATGTGTTTTATCTGTACGCTAGTTTGTATTAGTGTGTTTGCTGCTTTCCGGAGTAGTACGCTAGTCTAAATAACATGTCAGGATTGTGTACGCACATCCTGAGTGCTGTATCATGTGTTTGTTTTTCGCGTGTAAGATTTGTGTTAAGCAGTCATTTCTCTGTGCAAAATCGTTTATGTTTTCTTGAAAACCTTGAGGTCTTTTAAATTGTTGCCTTTGCAAGATTTTCCTTGTGCCACACAGTTCTTCTTATGGGTTTTGCAAAATAATACCCCAGACTGGAAAAATGTCTCGCCCGTGGACTCGCTCCATGCCCAATCAGCCAGAAGAAGTTTATGGGACACAGACTAGCAACAATTTCACTCAGGGTCAGTCCAGTCAACAGGACAGCGAAGCAGCCCTGTCTCAAGTATGCCGTCTCTTCGAACAAAGCCAGCAACAGCACCAAGAGATGATGAATCACGTCATCAATATGGGAAACCACCGTGAACCCTATCAGCCTCATTCCAAGTTATCTGAGTTACAGAAAACTCGCCCTTCAACGTTTGCTCACACCGATAGGCCGCTAGAAGGCGACGATTGGCTTTGCGACATCGAAAGGAAACTGATTATTGCTCAGTGTTCTGATCATGAGAAGGTGCTTTATGCACCACACTACCTTACTGGAGAAGCCGCAGCATGGTGGGAAAACTTCCTGCACATGCACCCCAGTGAACACAACATCACCTGGGAGGAGTTCAAGGAAGGCTTCCGTGGGGCACACATCCCCAGGAGCATCATAAAAATCAAGAAGAGGGAATTTGATGACCTGAAGAAAAGAGGCATGTCAGTGACAGAATACAACGGTCAGTTTACCCAGCTATCTCGTTATGCCTACGACGAGCACATGACAGAGAACAAGGAGATGGAAAAATTCCTGGACGGCCTGGCACCAGCACTAAGATGCCAACTGATTGTACACACCTTCCCGGATTTTAAAACCCTGGTTGACAAGGCCATTACCTTGGAGAATGAGCGCCGCAGTCTGGAAGATATCCGTAAGCGAAAGAGGGACAAAACGACTCTTGCTCGCAGCAACCAAAGCAAGACTGAGGTTCCAAGGACAGAAGCAAGGAGATCCACGACTACTGATCCAAGGCCCGTCAGACAGTTTCATGCCAGGGACAAAGAGTTCACGTACCGTCCAAGGGTCACATGCTATGCTTGTGGAGCAGAAGGGCACTATGCTAAACAGTGCCCAAAGCCGAGGAACTCGGCCCCCAAGCCGAACAATGGTGGAAACAATCCAGCCCCCAAGCGCAACAATTTCAATCCCAACAACAACCACATGAAGGGTCACCTGAACCACGTGACCAGGGAAGAAGCGCAAAATGCCCCAGACATCGTGCTCGGTACGTTCCCTGTCAACACAGTACCTGCCACGGTTTTGTTTGATTCTGGAGCTTCCCATTCGTTCGTTTCGAAGAGTTTTGTTTTGCAACATGGTTTTCCGATACTTCCCTTGGAAAAATCTTTGATCATCAAGTCCCCCGGAAATAAGCAAATCGCGCAGAGTTACTGCCAAGGAGTGGTCATTGAGTTCGAAGGACTACAGTTCCAAGCAAATCTCATCGTGTTGGAAAATAAAGGATTGGATGCCATTTTAGGGATGGACTGGTTAACCACCAACAAAGGATTCATTGACTGTCTCAATCGGATCGTGATTCTCACTCACCATCATGGCAAGACAATAAAGGTTACAGCTCAAGAAAGGCCACGGTCACGGCAACCGAAGCTGAACAAGGTGGACATTTCAGAATTGAGAAAAGTTCCAGTGGTATGCGAGTTCCCTGACGTATTTCCTGAAGAACTACCAGGCATGCCACCAGACCGAGAAATAGAATTCAGCATCGAACTAGCACCTGGCACCGCTCCCATCTATAAGAAACCTTATAGAATGGCACCCTCAGAATTGGTGGAGTTAAAGAAGCAGATAAAGGAATTATTGGACAAAGGATTTATTCGAGCCAGCTCCTCACCATGGTTTTCACCAGTGTTGTTCGCCAAGAAAAAGGATGGGACACTGAGACTGTGTTAGACTATCGAGCTCTCAATATGGTCACCATCAAAAACAAATATCCGATGCCACGGATAAATGATTTATTTGACTAGCTCGCACAAGCCAAGGTGTTCTCAAAGATTGATTTGAGATCGGGATATCACCAATTGAAAGTACGGACAGAAGATATCCCCAAGACAGCATTCACTTCCAGATATGGGTTATATGAGTTCACAGTGATGCCTTTTGGACTAACGAACGCCCCCGCATATTTCGTCCACCTCATGAACAAAGTGTTCATGAAATTCATGGACAAATTTGTTGTGGTGTTCATTGACGATATTCTGGTTTACTCAAGGACACCGGAAGAGCATGCTGAGCATCTCAGAATTGTTTTGGGAGAATTAAGGAAACATCAGTTGTACGCCAAATTTAGCAAGTGTGAATTTTGGCTAAGACAAGTTGGTTTCCTAGGCCACATATTGAACCAAGAAGGCGTGGCCGTAGACCCAGAGAAAGTCAAAGCCATACTTGACTGGAAGCCACCCGCCAACGTGACAGATGTGCGGAGTTTCCTGGGAATGGCCGGATATTACAGAAGATTTATTGAAGCATTCTCCACTGTGGCAAAACCAATAACACAGTTGCTCAAGAAAGACAAGAAATTTGTATGGACGGAAGCATGCGAGAAAAGCTTCCAAGAACTCAAGAAGAAACTGACAACTGCACCGGTCTTAACTGTACCAGACATACACAAGAGTTTTGAAGTGTATTGTGACGCGTCCCGAAAGGGGCTCGGATGTGTACTAATGCAAGATGGCAAAGTTGTTGCGTATGCCTCCAGGCAGCTGCGAAAACATGAGGAAAATTATCCAACACATGACTTGGAGCTAGAAGCAGTCATACATGCACTCAAGGAGTGGAGGCACTTTCTGTTGGGAAATCGCTGTGAAATATATACGGACCATAAGAGCCTCAAATATATTTTCACACAGCCAGAGCTAAATTTACGCCAACGACGCTGGTTGGAATTGGTCAAGGACTATGATGTCGGCATTCACTACCATCCAGGGAAAGCAAATGTAGTGGCCGATGCCCTTAGTCGAAACCCCAGCCCGGACAATGACTGTCCGCAAAACTTGAGGCCCGAATTTCAGCAAGAGTTCGCTAGGCTCAACATGATGTTAGTCTCGGAGGGCACCGTATCAAACCTAGAGATACGACCCACCCTAGTGGAACAAATTAAGAAGGCTCAACAGGGACATCCCAGCATCGAAGGTATAAGGAAGAAAATGAACCTTGGTAAGGCTTCAGAGTTCGTCACAGACAGTGAAGGAATATTATGGTACGGAGACAGACTTTGCGTACCTAACATTGAGGAACTCAAGCAACAAATCTTAACCGAAAGCCACACCGCACCATACTCGATCCATCCTGGAGGAACCAAAATGTACAAGGACATTCAGGAAAGATTTTGGTGGCACGGTATGAAAAGAGATATAGCCACATTTATTGCTTGTTGCGATTCATGTCAGCGCATCAAGGCCGAGCATCAAAAGCCAGCAGGGCTACTCCAGCCAAACAGGATACCGGAGTGGAAATGGGGTGAAATAGGAACGGACTTCATTGTCGGATTACCTCGATCACAACGCGGAAATGACGCCATATGGGTCATCACAGACCGACTAACCAAGGTTGCTCATTTCATTCCCGTGAAGACTACCTACTCCACACAAAGACTGGACAAACTTTATCTCTCCCGTATAGTTTGTTTGCATGGAGTCCCAAAGACTATCATATCCGACCGAGGCACACAATTTGTCTCCAAATTTTGGGATCACCTGCAACAAGCTCTGGGCACGCAACTAGCTTTCAGTACATCGTACCACCCCCAGACTGATGGACAAACGGAACGTGTGAACCAAATCCTAGAGGATATGCTGAGAGCCTGTGTGCTCACCTATGGGTCCAGTGGGAAGAGAGTTTGCCGTATGCCGAATTTGCTTACAACAACAGTTACCAAGCCAGCTTGCAAATGGCACCCTTTGAAGCATTGTACGGACGGAGGTGTCGTACCCCACTAAATTGGTCAGAAACAGGAGACAGTCGTATCTTCGGCCCAGACATGCTCAAGGAGGCCGAGGAGAAAGTTAAGCAGATCAGGGACAGACTCAAGACAGCGCAGAGCCGACAAAAGAGCTATTACGATCAAAAGCATCGTGAGGTCAGCTTTGAACCTGGTGACTCTGTATACCTACGAGTGTCACCTATGAGGGGCCTGCAACGGTTCAAAATTAAGGGGAAGATAGCCCCGAGATTTATTAGACCATTCTGTGTAGTTGCACGAAGAGGCACGGTAGCCTACAAGCTAGACCTACCCAAGGAGCTATCAGACGTCCATGACGTGTTCCACGTCTCACAATTAAGGAAATGTATGAGTAACCCGGAAAAGCATGTGTCACATGAAAGCATTGATGTGCAACCAGATCTCACCTACAGAGAGAGGCCAGTAAAGACTTTGGAAGAGTCTGAACGGAGGACCCGACAGAAAACAACTAAATTTTTCAGAGTTCAGTGGAGCAACCACACTGAGGATGAAGCAACATGGGAAAGGAAGATTTCCTTCAGGCAGAGTATCCATATCTATTTGAGGATCAGCAGAAATCTCGAGGACGAGATTTTTCCTAAGGGGGTAGGTGTTGTGACACCCAAAATTTTATTTGGCCTTTTCAAAATTTTATTTGACTTGAGGGATGTAATTTAAATTTTTTCTTCAAAAGCACCCTCCCTTTCAAAATATTTTTATGGCAAGAGTTTTATTTGGTTTCACCCAAGACTTGATTTTGGTCTTGGAGGTTCTTGCTTTTTATTTGGACTCAAACCAAAATGCTTTTCACTTGGGGAAAATGCCTTTTGAAAATCTCTTTGAAATTGCACTGTGGCTTTTGGAATAATCCCTTACCACTTTCAACAATTCTCTCTTGCCATGACCTTAGTGCAAAGCCACTCTCCTAAACCTTCCCTCATCTTTGGATCATGATTTGCACCAAATCTAGCAAGTTGAACCTCCCCATATGATTATTTTCCATTTAAATCTTATCAAAACCATTTCTATCTTCTATTCCAGCCCTTGGAGATTTACAAAGGAGCTACCCTTTCTGTTTTGATTTTTGCCCCCAAACCTTTTTCCCTTCCTAGTCCTTTGAACCCTCAACCAAGATCCATGAAGATCCACTGGTCTTCAGTTCAAAATTTTCAAACTACACTTGCTGCAAGTTTGGACCAGATTTGTCAAATTTGGTGAAATTCATTCAAATCCTTCTCCAAAAATTCTGAGTAAAATCAGGCAGCCTCTGCGTGCATTGAGTGGTCACCTCACCAAGTCCCAGCCCCAGGAAATTTTTTCTCCTTGCCTAATCATTCTGTCGAACACCTGCAGAGCATTGTCAATGTCAAGTTCAGAGATTCAGAAATACAGTTCAGTGATCTACTGTCGTTTTCTTCAGAAACTGTTGTCGATCTCGACAGTGCCGCGTTGGCGCCTTGCTCCCCATCCCCCCCTTGTCCCTGCACCGCACGAGCGCCTGGACGTTTGCGGACGTCGGCGACGTGCTGGAGGAGGTGCGCCGCCCCGTGACCGACGCCGGCGGCGGCTTTGCGGCCGCCAGAGAGAAGCGCGGCGCAGACGGCGCCACCCAGCGCCGCCCAAGCCACCGGAGATCACCGCGTGGCCTTCCACTCCCCAGTGCGCGCTGCCACCCTCGTCGTGAACCGCTGGGCGCGGAGCGCGCTCTCTGCCGCCGTCGTGCCCGTGCGGCCACCCCACCGTGGACTGGCGCCATTACGCCAAGACCGACCGGGATTAGCGGGGGAACGACACCAGTAACTCCCACTGATGCTGCCTGGCCACCAAAACCCCCTGCCAATCCACTACATCACCATAATTGCTCGCCGAAGATTCTCCGTTAACGGCCACCCCCTCGATCCGCCTATAAATAGAGGCCCCGAGCTTCAACTCGAACCCACACCACCTCTGCACTCCACCAAGACCCTGCCTAGCCACTGGGAGAGCCCCGAGGAAGTCTCCTTCCTCAACTCCGGCCGCCGCGACCCGCCACGGGATCCAGCTCGATTCGCTCCCGTGCGTGCACCTCTGCCTCCCAACTCTTGCCAGTAGCCCTCTAGTGCATCCCTCTTTCTGACCCGCGCTTCAATTCGAAGTTTGCAGCACCCACCGGAGTTCTCCACCATCACCCGAGCCGCCGTCCGCCGAAGAAAGTGTCGCCGTCGACGTGGTGCTCTCTGACGCTCGAGTCCACCACCCACCGACGCGGAAGGACACGCTGAAGCTCTTGGTACACTCCGATCTCCCTGTCTCGCCGTGGTTCGACGCCGGCGACCACCGCAGTCTTCGGGCGCCGGCGAACTTTTTAAACCTGACATGTGGACCCCCCTTATCAGCCTCTATTCTCTTCTCCCTCGAAACGTTTTCTGTTGGCGCCTTCAGGCAAATACGTTTTCCCTTTGAGCTTGCGCGTTTCCATTTGAACCGTTTTCTGTTTTCTCAGTTAAACCCCTGGAACTTTTCTGTTTCATTACAGATGGGTCCCTGGACAGAAACCCTTATAACTTTTTAATAAAAAGTGATTTTTGAGTGATTCTTTTTCTGACAGTCTTAAAATTTTGTCTAGTTTTTATGGGATTTATTTGAAAAAAATTTGGAGAAGTTTTTATGCACGCGTTGGTTTTCACGTTAGTGCCCGTTTTCGTTATGCCGTAGGTTCCGGGAGAGGTGACGGAGCCGCGAACTTCGCCGAGCTAGACTCCGACTTCTCCGAACCAGGCAAGCATGTTTCAACCTTTGATATGATAGATGCTTTGCATGTTTGCGTGAGAGTTTGTGCGTGGCATATGAGTGTCGGTGAGTACCTCGTTGCTTGTGAGGCAACTACCCGCATGTTCCGAAGTTGCGATGATCTCTGGTGAGAGATGGCCTAATCATGTGGTGACATGAAGGGCAGCAAGGTGGTACTATTGTAGCATACCAGCCTTGTGTCATCCGACAAATTCCGACGTTAACGTGGACGGAGTCACGTTATCGTTCTTTTCCCTTCCGTACTACCACATGTTTCTTTTGCCAGGATGCGGTTTAGTAAGTTGGTAACCTCTTTCCGTGTACACACCAAACAGAGGGGCCGGGATGATGGTTCCATGGCCCTGGATTAAAGCCAGTCATCCGGTCAGGGGGCATGGGTGTTTCCGGTTGGGACCGAGAGGGGGGGCACCCCCTTAGAGCGCGCGTATAGAAATTTGATCCCATGCTACGCGAGGTTGTAGCCTCCCCGTCTCAAGGTTTTTCTTGAACGTTGCCGAGGGTGATCCCTGGCTTCGGAATGTTGAATGGGTGTGTACTGGTTAGACGTGTTTCTTCCAAAACACCGTAAACGGAACTAGCCCCCGTGACTACTGAAATCCGTTGGCTGTGGTTAAGTACAAACTCCGTAGAGTCAAATCCTTCCAAATCATCGTATCCATGATCAAGTAGGGTGATCAGTATATCCATATCTATCCTCGTGGAAATTTATCCCCGGTGAACAAGCTCAAGTGGTAAACCCAGTTTAATTGTTATTCCTGCGGATGGACTAATCCTAAATTTGTCTCGTACTTGTAATAATCTATGTTCTCGAGCTACTGAATTATTGAGCTAGAATATAAGCCCTGTATGTGATGTCGCTCAGACGTCCGACTGTGGCATGTTTGTCTTTTATTTCTGTTATAAGCCCTTTATGTGGTGTCGCCCTGACGCCCGACCGCGGCATTATTATTCTTGCAGTTTCCTCTCGAGGAGTCATTCAGACCCTCGTTTGGCACCGGTATTATTATTCTTGCAGTTTCCTCTCGAGGAGTCATTCAGACCCTCGTTTGGCACCGGTACTATTATTCTTGCAGTTTCCTCTCGAGGAGTCATTCAGACCCTCGTTTGGCACCCAGTATTTATTTTGGGATTTCGGGAGGACTACCGCCCGACTTCTCTGTTATTACCCCATGCATTGTTGATATCTATGTCTGAACGCACTTGTTAATCTGTTCATATGCTTCATGTTTACATTTGTTATATCTTATGTCCAAACTGTCTTGCGAGTACTTTCATAGTACTCACCTGGCTTGTTGATTTGGCCAGATGTTGACGAAGGCGATCTCTTGGATGAAGAGTTTGATAGTGCGTCCGACGCCTAGAGGAGTCCCAGTCAGTCCTGTGCGATCCCGGATATTGGTCACTTGTATTATATACGCTTCCGCCACCCGCAATAAGTCTCCTCGAGCCTCACTCCGACGCTCGAAGAGCTGTAGTTTCCAGGAGTCATATCACCCACTCCGCTGTGATATTTCCACCATCGTTGTTATCGTGAGTAGTAGTTATGCCACCCTATCCGCCGTTATGTTTTATCGGCGTGCATGTAATAAATTGTTGAGCAGTCTCCGCTCAACCTTGTATTATATTCAGTACTCCTGGTATTTTTCTTCTGTGACCAAGATATTGTCTACCAGTGAGAAGGAATTCTTCTTTACTGGTCCGTAAAAGGGATTGGTCTCTCAATAAATATTTTATTGAAAAACCGGTCGTGACACAACTACCAACTCACCACTTCACCGGAGCCACTTCAGCGAATGGCTTCTACACCGCTCCAGATCTCCTTGACCGCCATCATGGTCCACCGCACCGGATCTGCCTAACCGGCGCCCTCATCCACCATGGTGTAGGCCTTTCACTGACTCCCTCGTCCGTCCCTTCGCTGGCCCTTCATATAAGCCCTCGTCCGCCACAACAGATCCGCCTCACCGAAAGCACAACGCGCCCGCTGAAGCCTTCGTCCACTGCACCGGACCCACTCCACAGACGCCATATTCAACTCCACCGACCCTACTTTACCGACGCCGCAGCCTCATCAGGTTATTTCGATCTGTACTCCTTCGGTTTTTCTCTTTATAGTGCAACTTTTCACTTACCAGAGATGAGCTTTCTTGTATGTCGACAGGCGCCGCAACCATAGCACCGGAGCCGCTTCAGCGACGGCGACAGCCGGCCCAAACTTAACCGCAACACGAGCACCATCGGTGATCCTTAGCTATCAAGTATGCCAACGATACCCATACGCTGCCGAGAATCAGGTACTATTGTCCAACGGCCCGCGCCTACGTTCACTTTCTTAGCATAAGCACCGCACCTTTGAATTTCTTGAGGGCATCATTCAGTTTTTCATGAGACGCGTTATTCTGCTTGCACCTGTAGGGCCATACTTCTGGCAGTGAACATGTTACATGTGCTAAATTACATACCAGTGCACATATAGTTAATATGCTTTAGTTTTGTCCTAAGTATTACTGTACTTCCTAGATATCACGACCTACTATTTTACTTCTTGCATGCTATATTTATGATAACGGTGTTGTTCTGATGCCACCTATTGGTTCCATCAGACTGCTTCATGTTCTCTATGCTTAATTACACATCAGCAAACTAGCATGTGGTTCTCTGGTTTTTGTTCGTTTTATCCTACATTTTCTGATGCTAGCTATTACATCACTGCTACGAGCCTCTGTTCATTACTTTTTTGTGTGTTCTTGATCTTCCCAAGTTGCATGACTAATTTGATGCTTCTATTAATTATGGAGCTGCCAACCCCATCAAGCAAAATATTTGTTCTTTTGGGGCTGGCACCTCGAACAAGCATAAAAATAGAGGGAACCAGATATATTGTCGTGTATGCACACACCCTTCTTTCATTAGTTTAGGTGAACCATTGATGATCAATTCGAACCAGTGCATGCAATTAAAAATTAATTTTACCTAAATAGAGGGTGCAGAATAAACTACAACAAGTAGATTTGTAACCACGGGATGCTGACGATATCTTCAAAGAACATTGCAACAGCAACGAGGCTTCACAACAACATATGGTAAGCCAATGTGTTTTAGTACATGTGAAATGTAATGCGTGTGGGCTGCTTTCTTGGCTTGTGCCCTCAACCTGTAATCCTACAGAATAACAAATAGTTCGGTTGTCTGCTTTGCTGTATTGCTTGATTAGAATGCTTGTTTGTTACTTGTTACGCTATACCTGAGTTGGCCAATATGTCAGCAGTGCCTGCTATACTATCATAAAGAAATGCATGCCTAGTTCATTTGAGTCCTTAACTTTTCCTCTGAACTTCATCACAAGACTGTCTTCGTAGTTTATATGAGGCCACACTGTTAAGTGCTTTCTCAGATTATTTCAACTGCTTAGATGCCTTGGCAACTTAGTGGTGGTACACTCCCTTTCAACTAGGGATGTCAACTGGGTCCCATTTAATGCCGATTAAAGTCCACTAGTGGTATGATAGTTCAAAAGAGTTTTTGTTTTTTGAGGAAAATGAACCCGGGAGCTAGCAAAAACTAACTAGATGGGACTGGCGGATGTCGTTTATTTGCCACTTACATCCCTAGTTTCATCTTACCATTTTAATTTCTTTTCGGCTGATGCTGCTTCGAACCATTTAAATATAGCTTGCCATGCCCGGCAATAATTCGTATGTCGTTTCCCATGTAAGCTTACTGCCTGGATCATGCGACAATTATCTCTTACTTATGTCCAGCAGAAACCTTTCAGGATGCCGTTCACACTAGGACACAATGTACAACCCCAGAATCTATTTGTGGAAGCAGTGTGCCATCCATGTTGCCAGATGGTAGCAGTTCAGAGGCAACACCGCCAAAGAGCAGTCTGAGCATAGATATTATAGTTCTTGAGGCTCTAGTAGAGGCAGAAAGAGATGGTGTGGCTGCCATGAATGAGGTAATCTCGATCTTGAAGCTGGAAATTATGCAATTAGCTGCACGCATTATGCAAGCAACCAAAGAAATGGAGGAAGTAAGAATGCTGCATTTGAAGACGAAGGAGGTCCTGTTGCTTCTACTATCTGAAGCCCAGGGTAATCCCAGTTCTTCTTTAGATAGCAGTTGAAATTGTCATTAGATTATTGTACTTGCACGTTGTGTCATGTCTCTGAATGGATTATGTTGTAAGACCCCCTATGTTGTCCATGTGTTGTAATGATCCGAATTTTTTAGGCAAGGTAATCCTCAGTACTTGTAAGATTGACATAAGGTGAACTGTTTTTCGTGTGAGCATATTGTATTGGATGAAATAACTGTTTGACTCAAAGTGTATCCAACCTACTGAATTCGAAGATCACGACATTTCTAAATCATAATCATATATAAAGGTGGAATAAATATTTGTTGTGGTTTTGAAGAAATAAATAAAAAAACGTAGAATTATCTGTGTTCGTAATCGAATAAAAATTGGATTTGGATTTAGTTGCCACGGCCCAGGGCAAACGTGAATGCTAATTCTCCCAAGTTTTGAACGAAGCGGCTGAACACCCACTATCATTTGTGGGCTGCCCGAAGCAAGTGTTTGCAAGATGGAAATTACTGTCTACCCCTGACACTTGACATCCTTATCGACTGGATTTACACTGCAGTCGATAGGGGTAGAGTAGTAACTTCAATCAGACATGACACGACGGCCTCTGAGCCCATTCAGACACGGTGGGCGCCAAACGTGGGCGGCAAAACACATTTGATTCAAGCTCGTCCGAAAGACATGTGTCTCTCCCTCCATTTCCCCATTCATCCACGGTGGGCAGCAAAACAAACTCTCCTCATCCGAAATCGATGTAGGCTAATATTTTAAATAGGGGCATATGTGTAACTTCCCTCAGACGTGACACAACCGCCCTACCTGTCAGCCCCGTTCATACACCGTGGGCGCCAACCGTGGGCGGCAAAACACCCTCTCCTCGCCCGAAATCGTTACCGGCAAACATTTGGGAGATGCGAGATTACCGTCCTATCCCCAACCGACCTGATGTCTGAAATTTTAAACAGGGGATAAGTTCGTAACTTTCCCACATTTTAGACAAGCGCGTCCCAAAGTTTGAGATCCCCCCTCCCCCTCCATTTCCCCATTCATACACCATCGGCACCACGACAACCTCCCCACTGCGGCCAGCCTCCTCCGTCCACCACCCCATCCTCCACCTTGCCGGAGCCGCTACCCCTACCCTGTCGTCCACTGCAAGAGATGTACGTCTCTCATCCACGGCACCGGACCAGGATCCTTTCATCGCGTCGTCTCGCTTCATCGGCGTTGTCGTCCACTTTGCTGTTGCCGCTCCTACGACCGCCTCGTCCATGGCAACAGGATTTATCCCCCAACACGACCGTCT
Source organism: Triticum aestivum (assembly GCF_018294505.1). Taxonomy (NCBI): domain Eukaryota; kingdom Viridiplantae; phylum Streptophyta; class Magnoliopsida; order Poales; family Poaceae; genus Triticum; species Triticum aestivum. The sequence continues at coordinate 367,141,432 of NC_057805.1, forward strand.
GCCATCTAATGTCTTCTTCCCCGCCGCCGACAACCATCGCAACCACAGCACCCTCAATGTATCAGCAGGGGCCTACACGGTGTCGCAAGAGAGGTGGTACTCTTCCATATGTGCTTAAGTTATTGATCTCACTCGGAAAATAGATCTTAAATTGTTTACTGTACTTTTCTTGTCCGTACCAAATCATAGTGGCTAGTTGAATGCAAACATTGGTTGCGAAGTAGCTTTGTCCGGTTTGCACCTTCAGATCCGCCATGTCACAGTCACTATACTCGTAAAGCTTATGGTTTCCCCCCTTTATATTCACTACCATCATCGTAGGTGCTTCCCTGCTTCGTGTCGTGCTAGCACTGCTCCTCAAGACCTCAACCCATCAAGCGAAACAACATGCCACTCATCATTTCAAAGCTTACGTGTTGAAATACGAATCTGATATGATGCTCATATTACTAAACCAGAGAACATTTAATTGGTCACCTAATGTTCCTATATTCGTTTCGAAAAGCATGTGCGCCACCCACTGGTCCAGCTAGTTCCACTTTCCTGATTTTACTCTTGATGCTTAGGGTTTCCCCTTTTATCTACGCTACTATGATCTGCGTAGGTGCTTTCTGTCATACTAGCATTACTCCACCCTTCAAGCTAATAACACAACACTCAAAATTCCAAAGCTTAGTTGTTCAAATATGATTGTGATATGATACTGATATTAGTTAACAGACACATTTAATTGGTTAGCTAAAGGTCCCACTTGAGTTTCCAAATGCATGTCGTGACATATAGAGAGACAGGAGAATTGCATTTCTTTGTCACTTGTTGACTGTACTTTCTTGTTCATACCAAATCTTAGTTGTTATTTCAAAGCAAATATCGGTTGCTAACTACCCTTTGCGCGGTTTGCAGCTTCAGATCTGCCATCCCACTGCCACGGTCAACACTATACTCATCATGCTTACGGGTTCCCCATTTTATGATGACCACGATCAGCCTACGTGGTTCGTGTCGTAATAGCACTGCTCCACCCATCGAGCTAAACAAGCTTAGTTGTACAAATTCAAATATGATATTATGCTGATATTAGTAAAACTGAGAGATGTTTAATTGGTCAGCTAAATGTTCCTACTTTAGTTTCGAAATGCATGTGAGCCACATATGGAGAGACCGGAAGGAATAGTATTTCTCTGTGTGCTCTGGTTCATGATGGGTGGCCAACCGACATTGTATAGAAAGACTTGTAATATCTTCAATCTGCTTGCTCTTCTGCTCTTCTTTAAGATGATCCTCTTCTCTTGCGGTCGACTAGTCAGGTCGAGTTATTCTCCCTTAGTATATTTTGAATCTGTCAGGTCAGGTCTACTTGTTCTTCTTTACTATATGTTGAAGCTGTCATCTGCGAAGTATCATCACTTCTGGAGCTCTCATAATTTGAGTAATAGGCCACATTATATTAATGCACACACCAAATTACAGCATGCATGGCACCTCTTAGAAGTTGCAGAGATAGCACAAAGGGGTTTACAGTGAGGAAGTATTGGATTAGAATCACTTCTGCATTACAAAGATAATCTCACTTGTTTTTATGTTTTCATGCATGTCAGCTATTGAACATTATCAAAATGAGTATGAGAATGGGCACACGAGAGGAATATTGCGGAACGATCCACTGGCTAACAAACTTGGCATGGTGGAGGATGACCTATCTTATTCACCCATCAAGGTGCATGCTCTAACTTGGCAAGGTTGTATTGGTCGCACATATTTTGCATCTGACCTCTTGCATTACTTCTACTTTGTTACACCATCTGCTTAGTTTAAGCATCATATATGAGTATATGCCATACCTATCCAATTTCTATACCTATTCCATGTGTCGTCATACTATGTTTTTTGAGTCAAATGTTGTTCTTTCGTAATAGATGTCCAAAAGGAAGAGGGTGATTGCAGATCCTCAAGGAGTACAAACTAGGTATTTGGAAAAGGTAGTGATACCTATTAAATCAGATAGATCAGCAGCCACAGAAAACACAGGCCCAACTGTCACAGACTTTACCCCTACTCCAGTGGCCAAACCCCTATTAGAACTGCTGACAGCCCAGCGTCAGGTACTGTCTATGATATCAATTCAAAATTTGAACTCCTAAATTTCTGCATGTGCCTTACCTTCTCTCTTGTATGAAAACTAATTTCAGATGAATCTCCTTGCTCAAAGGATCATAGGATCTCACGACAATGCTGGGCTCTGCATTGCTCTTGTCAGTACCTCTTGCCCTTTGTCAGCATACTTACACTCATTGTTGTTTGATTATGTAGCATCACTATAAATGTTTGCTTCTTTATCCTCCCTTTGCTTGAAATTATAAGATCTATATTTACTCTTAGATAAATGCAGAATTAACACAATGGTTATGAAATTTTGGATTGCTCATGTAAGTACCTGTTGTCATGTACTCCCTCTATATCGAATTAATTGTTGATCTATTGGATGTATTTAGAACTTAATAGTGCTAGATACATCCATTTGAGTGACAACTAATAATGGACGGCGGTGGTATTACTGTACATGCATCGCGAGATAGTTGATTGTCTAGCATTACTCTGCATCTTATCTGCCCTGCCCTCCACTTTCTCCAAATTATCATATCTACATTTACTCTTACCAAAATGTTGAATAAAGCCAATGCCACTGCACACGTTGATGTCTACATTCTTCTTGTCAGTACCTTTTGCCTTGTAACGTTGTACTTAATTAGTTGCTATTTGATTATGTATCATCAGTCTGCACCTGAGCTTCATTATCCTCTATTTCTTCCAATATTATTTGATCTATATTTACTCTTTGCAAAATGTAGAATAATGGCAACGCTTATAAAGAATTTTGTTTGGGAATTTATTGAATTATCTTTCCATCAACATGGAGAAGCGCTTAGTCCAGCCCGTGTTAACATGTAATGTAAGTTCATCCTTCTCAAGCCTTCAAACTTTGTTCTACTATAGATTTGGATAGGCATCATTTCCTCCACTGCTGTTTACATCTGATTGGATGTTTGCAACAACTACCAGTTTTAAATTGTAGTTGTAAAAACATGTTCCTTATGCAGAACAGATCCATTTATTTGCTTATATAATTGTGAAACCTGTTACGTGTCTCCTTGTTTCTCTTTCAGAGTCGTATCTCTTATGCCAGGCAGAACTTTCGGAAAGATAGTGAGCCAAACAAATCTTGAGGACAGCGAGATGACCCCAAGGTCCTGTCTTGATGAAGACAGTGAGTTGAAGCTACTCACCAGCAGGTGTGAGACAACCTCTGTGCAGTCGCTGCCTCAATCAGTTCGACTTCTTCAGTCTCAACTTAAAGCGGAAAGGCTTGCTTTAGCTCAGCTCCGACTTGTAGTCAAAGATGTAATAAAGATGTCAGGGGACTGCCTTGTGCACTATGGTGCCATACAGCTAGGGATGAAGCATCTATCATTGACACAACTAAGGTCTCATCAACTTGTTCGGCTGCTTGCGGGGGCCCGAGCTTGCCAGGTCTAGTGCCTTCTGAAGTGCTCCCAGTTTTGTATATTCTTTTGTCGGCGCGTTTATATGCACTGGTGGCGACCTTTGATGCCCAGTGTATGTAATCCGTGGTCATGTTGCACTTTATTATCACCGGGTAGCGAACTTTGATTCCTAATATGCCGTAATTTCTTTGTTGTATAGTCTAGGTTTATTCTTTGGTCGGCATGCTGTAATTTAGGCTGGAAGGTTCAGTGGATCTCAGTGTTGTCGGTCTTCAGGCCGGCTCGTTACTCATATGGGCCAAAACGTGGGCCTATAATCATCTTGGGCCATTAGCTGGTCTAAACCTATAGTAGTTTCCCGCCTTTAACATGCCATGGTCTACATATTTACTGTAGTGACGCTGGGCTTCCTACGGCCGTAGAAACAATGGGCCTTCTACGGTCCATAGAAACAATGGGCCTTCTACGGGCCGTAGAAACAATGGGCCTTCTACGGGCCGTAGAAACAATGGGCCTTCTACGGGCCGTATCATCAATGGGCCTTAGACGGGCCGTATGATCGATTGGCTAAACATGGGCCAAAAACAGACCGCATTATGGCCGTTAAGGGGCTAGAGTTGGAGTCGTCCATTCATGGGCCAACCATAACGGGCCGTCCTTAATAGGCCGTATTTGATGACGCTATGAAAACGGCCCAACGTATTAACGAGCCACAAACGGGCAGACTGTAACCACGGGCTGAATTTGGCCCACAAGCATAAAATGGCAGTAACGGGCCGTAAGTAACCGAATGCTGGAAATGAGCCCAAGAATAAATGGGCCCTGAGAAGGCCGAAAGATAACATGGGCTGCAAACGGCCCAATGGATTAATGGGCCGTTAATGGGTATAAAGTGATACACTGTTCATTACGGGCTAGTTTCACCACGGCCCGTTAATGGGCCAAGAGTTACAAAGGGCCTCATCTGGGCCGAAAGACGTCATGGGCCGGAACTTAAAATGGGTTGGAATCATATTGGACGGCCCAGATGACGCTACTGGGCCTAATTCGGATAGGTCGTAACGGGCCCTGGGTTAGCGGGCCGTAAATGGGCTATATGCGAACAGGCCGTTAACACGCTTTCCGTGGGCCGGCCCGCCACCTTTTGACCAAGTCAAACGGGCCGGCCTTTTCACAGGAATGGGCCTCTGTTGGGCTGTGCCACGTGTTGACGTATCATAGGCGCCTTCTGTCCAATGAGTGGATGACATCTGTCCCAACGGTGAGCCGACACGTGTTTCCTCCAGCTAATGATGATTTTACACGTGGAAAATCCCCATTGGTCAGGGCTGTTAGTGGGTTATCGGATCCAAAACCGGACCCGATAGCTTAACGACGTTCCATTACGGTGGATGCCACGTGTCGGTCACCCTTGACGAAAGCACTTCTGTGATGATAATTTTGGTCATGCAATGGAACACTTCTACGATAGCACAGGTATGACTATCTTGATTCTCTCATAAAATTGTCATGGATGTACATGCATGACAAAAAATGCGACCTACTGTGACAAACACGTATCATCACGGAAGTACTTTTTGTAGTGATGGTCCAAGATGATTATAGGCCCACGTTTTGGCCCATATGAGTAATGGGCCGGCCTAAAGACCGGCAACATTGAGATCCATTGAACCTTCCGGCCTAAATTACAGCATATCGACCAAGAATAAATCTAGACTATACAATTAAGAAATTACGGCATACTACATCCACTGGGAATCAAAGTTCGCCACCGGTGATAATAAAGTGCAACATGACCGCGGATTACATATACTGGGCATCAAAGGTCACCACCAGTGCATATAAATGCACCGACAAAAGAATATAAAAAACTGAGAGCACTTTAGAAGGCATTAGGCCTGGCCGGGACGGGCAGCGCAAGCAGCCGAACAAGTTGATGAGACCTCAGTTGTGTCAATGATAGATGCTCTATGCCTAGCTGTATAGCATTAAAGCCTGCAAGGCAGTTCTCTGAGATCTTCATTGCATCATTGACATCAAGTCAGAGCTGAGCTGAAGCAAGCCTTTCTGCTTTAAGTTTAGACTGAAGAAGTCAAACTGATTGAGGCAGCGACTGCACAAAGGTTGTCTCACAGCTGCTGGTGAGTAGCTTCAACTCACTGACTTCATCAAGATAGGACCTTGGGGTCATCTCGCTCTCTTCAAGATGGGTTGGCTCACTATCTTCCCTAAAGTTCTGCCTGGCAAAAGAGATACGACTCTGAAAGAGAAACAAGGAGACACGTAACAGGTTTCACAATTGTAAAAGCAAATAAATGGATCTATTGTGCATAAGGAACATGTTTTTGCAACTACAATTTAAAACTGGTAGTTGTTGCAAACATCCAGTCAGATGTAAACACCAAAGTAAACAGCAGTGGAGTAAATGATGCCTATGCAAATCTATACTAGAACAAAGTTTGAAGGCTTGAGAAGGATGAACTTACATTACATGTTAACACGGGCTGGACAAAGCCCTTCTCCATGTCGATGGAAGGATAATTCAATAAATTCCCCAAAGAAACTTCTTTATAAGAGTCGCCATTATTCTACATTTTGCAAAGAGTAAATATAGACAAATAATATTGGAAGAAATAGTGGATAATGAAGCTCAAGTGCAGAGTGATGATACAAAATCAAATAGCAATTAATTAAGTGCATCGTTACAAGGCAAAAGGTACTGACAAGAGGAATGCAGACATCAACGTGTGCAGTGGCATTGGCTTTATTCAACATTTTGGTAAGAGTAAATGTAGATCTGATAATTTGGAGAAAGTGGAGGGCAGGGCAGATAAGATGCAGAGTAATGCTAGACAATCAACTATCTCGCAATGCAAGTACAGTAATACCACCAGTGTCCGTTATTACTTGTCGCTCAGGTGGATGTATCTAGCACTATTAAGTTCTAAATACGTCCAATTGATCAACAATTAATTCGATATAGAGGGAGTACATGACACAGGTACTTACATGAGCAATCCAAAACTTCATTACCATTCACTACAAAAAAATACACTTCTGTGATGATACGTGTTTGTCATAGTAGGTCACGTTTTCTGTCATGCATGTACATCCATGACGAATTTATGACAGAATCAAGATAGTCATACCTATGTTGTCATAGAAGTGTTCCATGACATTACCAAAATTATCATCATGGAAGTGTCCACTTCCATGACGATAAATGGCGCGTCATGTAAGTGTTTTCGTCAAGGGTAACCGACATGTGGCATCCACTGTAACGGGTCGCCGTTAAGCTATCGGGTCCGATTTTTGATCCGATAACCCGTTAACAGCCCGGACCAATGAGGATTTTCCATGTGTAAAATTCTCATTGGCCGGAGGAAACATGTGTTGGCTCACCGTTGGAACAGATGTCATCCACTCATTGGACATGAGGCACCTATGATACGTCGACGCGTGGCATGGCCCAACAGAGGCCCATTCCGGTGAAAATGCCGGCCCGTTTGACTTGGTCAAAAGGTAACGGGCCGGCCCACGAAAAGCTTGTTAATGGCATGTTCATATATAGCCCATTTACGGCCCGCTAACTCACATCCTATTACGGCCTATCGGAATTAAGCCTAGTAGCTTCATTTGGGCCGTCCAATATGATTCCAGCCCGTTGTAACTTCCGGCCCATGTATGGCCCATGATGTCTTTCGGCCCATATGAGGCCCTTTGTAACTCTTGGCCCATTAATGACCCATGGTGAATCTGGCCCGTAATGAATAGTGTATCGCTTTATACCCATTAATGACCCATTATTCCATTGGGCCGTTTCCAACCCGTGTTATCATTTGGCCTTCTCAGGGCCCATTTATTCTTGGGCTCATTTCCAGCATTCGGTTACTTACGACCCGTTACTGGCCTTTTCTACTTGTGGGCCAAATTCAGTCCGTGGTTATAATCTGCCTGTTTGCGGCCTGTTAATCCGTTGGGCCGTTTTCATAGCGTCATCAAATACGACCGATTAACGACGGCCCATTATGGTCGGCCCATGAGCAGACGATTCCAATTCTAGCCCGTTTACGACCCATAATGCGGTCTGGTATTGGCCCATGTTTGGCCAATCGATCATAAGGCCCGTAGAAGGCCCATTGATTCTATGGCCCGTAGAAGGCCCATTGTTTCTACGGTCCTTAGAAGGCCCATTGTTTCTACGACCCGTAGGAGGCCCATTGGTTCTATGGCCCGTAGGAGGCCCATGGTAACTAAAGTAAATATGTAGCCCATGGTTATTGTGGCCTAGTTTTAAAAAATAGGTTATTGCGGCCACTAGCAAACCGCGGAAAAAGAACTGCACTGACTACAAGCAAACAAATAAACAAGACAAAAAGGAAATAAATAAGCAAGCAACTTACGCTAGGCTATCATGGCTATTACACATATTACATCCACTGGGCATCAAAGTTCACCACCAGTGCAAATATAGGGAACAAAGCAACATATCATATACACTGGTTGTCAAAGTTGGCGACCAGTGCAAATAAACGCCGTAGCAAAACAAGTCCAGAACTGAAATCACTTGAGAAGAGCTCAAGAAACAATATCCTGGGTACCCATAATGTAGGGCAAGATGCTTAGCAAGCTTATTAACTTTCTCTTGTTTGGCGCTTAAATCCTCCAGTGCTTGCTGTTGCACCAAAAAGTATGCATCTGAATTCTGCAGGGACTTCCTCAGTCCTTGTCGGGTGGAAGGTGCGACATATGCCAACGGGTGGCTTATCATTGTGGGAGCCAGTAAGACATCGCCGGTGCCTGGAAATGGGATAAGGCGAAGACATGCACGCCGGCAAATCTTACCCAGGTTCGGGGCTCTCCGTGGAGATAACACCCCTAGTCCTGCTCTGCGGGGTCTCCGCATGATCACTAGATCAACACAAGTGGCTACAAGTGGCTCCTTGAGCTGTTTGGCTAGAGGGAGAAGAAGGGCAAGACTAGCTCTCCTCTTCTCTCTATGTGGTGTCTAAAACTCTAAGAGATCAACCCTTTGCATGGGTGCGCTGGGGGTTTATATAGGCCTACCCCCAGGGGTACAATGGTAATCCGGCTGGATGCGGGTCCAGGCCGTCAGTGTCTGTATCCGCCGGCTTCTCCGCCGGCCGCTGGGGCCCGCCGACTGGTGTGTCCCGCCGGCTGCCAGCCTCCTGGCCGACATGCCGGCCCCATCGCCCGGGGGTCTTGCCGGCGGCTGGTTACTGTAGCCGCGCCCCTGATGACGAGGGCTTTGCCGAGGTAAGCATGGCTACAGTGCCGCCGTCTGGTTGGCTCTCACTGTAGCCTTACCTCGTCTTGTCTCCTTAATGATGCACATACTTCGAGGGAGTGAGGTAGCCGGCTACACCCCAGGCCGACTGGGGGAGGCTTGGCCGCCTTCGAGCGTCTCTCTGGCTGAAGGGGCCTGCCGCCCGCGGGCCGTACTGGCAGCCTGTCGTGGGTGGCGTCATGGTCAACATGGCAACAGTGTCGCGCCGGACGGGGGATGGCCGCCCCGTACGGTGCACTGTGGCCATGCGTGCTCCGGGATTCGGGGGTGGCAGGCTTTACTGTAGCCACGCCCCGTCTCGTCACCGTTATGTGGGTGCAGTCCTTGAGGGTGCAATCTTGGCCGCTTGCCGGGAGCCGGCCCTCTTGTAGCGGGCATCGTGGAGTCGGTCTTCTTGTGGCCGGCTTCTTGGAGTCGGCCTTCTTGTGGCTCTCTTCAGGAGGGTTTTAGGGCCGGGCCGCCTTCCCGTAGTCGGCCTGTGAGATAGCCGGCCAGGGGAAGGCGGCCCTGTGCTTTGGGTGCTTGAAGGCTCGATGGGCCTGATAGTTTTCAAAGAGCCAGGGGGAGTCCGTTAGGCTACCCGTGGTCATTTACTCCGACAGTAGTCCCCGAAGCTGGTTGGGCTTCGTGGCTGAAAGGAGGACGAGAAGCTCAATCAGCTTCCTATCTTGAAGAGCAGAAGCTAGGAGCCGGCTTTGATCAGGTGTGCCGTCTTGGTGAGGCTTTGAAGTCTGAAGGCGGGAACAAGCTGGCGCACACGCCAGGTTGCGGGCCGGCCGCTTGCCGCCCGCACGGCACATGGCGCCCTCCGGCTGGAAGAGCCTGCCAGCCCACGCGCGCGACGAGACGCCGCCGCAGGCCGAGGCCCGCCACTTCCACGCCTCGGCCTAGGTGTGGATCTTCTATGGCCCAAAATGGGCCATTCGCCTTCCAATGGCAGTTTCCGCACGCCGTTAGGGCGCAATAATCGTGGGACGTGGGGGAGTGGGCGCAGTTAATCGCACGTCCCCCCTACGCCTCACCTCCTCGGCTTCGCCACACGAGGCTATAAATAGGGGGAGGAGGAGGAGCGGCAAATGCTCGCACGTTCGCCCTCGCTCCGCCATCTTCTTCTTCTTCCTCTCCATCGCTGTTGCCCCTCGCCGCCGCGCTGTCCCTCCAGTCATCGCATTATCCTGCAGCTTCGCCGCCGCGGGGCCGTGCTTTCGCCGTTGCCGCGCCTTTTTCATCGGCTTCTTGCCCTCATGTCGCGCAGCGGAGACTGGGACGGCTCCAACGTCCACGCGGACCACAATTACTTCCTCCGCAAGACACGGCGGTTGCCCAGCAGGGATCATGTGCGGGTCCGTCTCGCGCCGGAGAGGGAGATCTCGCCGGTGCCGGAGGAGGGTGAACGGGTAATCTTCCGCTCGCACTACCTGCGCGGTCTCGGCCTGCCTGCGAGCGGCTTCTTCCGTTCCTTTCTTGAGTTCTACCAGCTCCAGCCGCACCACCTCACTCCAAACACGGTGGTGCTGCTGTCTGCCTTCGTCACTTTGTGTGAGGGCTTTCTCGGCGTCCTTCCCACCATCGAGCTCTAGGGGGAATTCTTCCAGACATAGCTCGACACTGCCATGAGGGGCGTGCCGGCTCAGAGCGGCGCCTTCATCGCGATGCAGAGGCCGGTAGCCAACAACCCTTTTCCTCCCATCACGCTGATCCAGTCGGTGAAGCTCTGGCAGCATTCCTACTTCTATGTGAAGAACGTCGCTCCGCAAGGCGACTTCGTCAACTTGCCGGCTTATGTAGCCGGCCCACCGGCTGGGAGGCGGCCCCAATGGTCCTATCGGGCCAAAACGTTGTCGCCTGCTGGAGCCGCCGCCGTCGCGCGACTCCGGGTAATGGTCCAGTCGGAGGGCCTGACCGGGCCCGACCTGCTGGCCGCCTTCATGGCGCGCCGGGTGCTCCCGCTCCAAGGCCGCCCTCATATGATTTGTCAAATGAGTGGCCAACTCGATCCGAGTTGGCTGTGTACCAAGGAGATGCCTCATGCGGAGGTAGCTCACATGGTGAACTACCTTGCGAACTGCAAGCTCACCGATGAGTGGCAGTTTAGCAAGGAGCCGTACTCCCGTGCCAATCCCCCGCCTATGGTAAGCTTTCTTTTTCTTCTCTTCTTTACTTTTGTCACCAAGTTTCTCTTGGCCGACTCTGACCAGTCGGTTTGTCTTGACAGAGCCCCCTCCTCCGACCGGTAGCCGGGGCAGCGGGGGTGGAGCGCCAATATCTTCCCGACCGGACGACACACGACTTGGACGACCCCGACTTGGGGGCGGCCGCTCTGGACGACGACACCGTGGGGGGAGGCGGCAAGGCAGGTGGCTCCGGGCTTGGAGCCAGCTTCGACGACTGGCCCGATGATGACGAGGTGGAAGTCGTCCCGCGCCGCCAGCCGGCGTCCGATCATCATGGCGCGGGTTCATCTGCCGCGCCGGCTGTCCGAGGTGGCGCGTAGAAGCGTCGGGCCGCGCCGAGCCTATTCGGCAGTCGGCCGAAGAAGCCCAAGAGCGCGGCGGCAGTGACCAAGCGGGACGAGGCAGCCATGAAGGCTGCCCGCTTCCGCAAGGTGGTGAAGCAGCCACAAATGGTTTCGGCGTAAGTGTCAATTCTCTCACGTATTCCTTCTTCTTTTTTGTTGATATCCTTCTGAGTCCTTGTCTTGACTTAAAAAATAGGGCTCCGCTTTCTCTTGAGCGGACCGCCGCCGCCTCCGTGTTGGAGCGGTGGGAGGATCTGCAAGCGCCCGCCACGTGTACCCCCGTGCCGAGCTTCAAGCGACGACGGAGCGGAATGCGCGGGAGGTGCGGGAGGAGCAGGAGGCGGAGGAGCTGAGGGCGGCCGCTGCCAAGGCGGCGCAGGAGACGGCGGAGGAGTCGGCGGAGGCACAAGCCGACGCAGCGGCCAAGGCTCCGGCGGAGGCTGCAGCCGCAGAGAGGGCGGCGGAGGCCCTACGTAACCGGCCTCCGCAGCTTGTCGTCCCCCTTCGCGCTGTGGCGCCCGAGATCCCGGTGCCCCCGCCGGAGGAAGCCGGTGGCAACCAGCCGGTGATGGAGAGGGAGGAGGGCGACGTCGTCGTCCTGGCGAGGGAGGCGGCACCGCCATCGCCGACTGGGGCGGACCAAGGCAGCCAGCCTAGCGCGCCGCCGCGCAACCGGCTGGAGGCGAGCCGGCTGTGAGGGCAGACCTTGTGGTCCGGTCACCATCGCGCCGGCGCGCAGGGAAGGCGACTTCGGCGCCGGACCCGCAGAAGGCCGCGGGCTCTAGCTCGTCGGCCCGGGATCTGGAGACGGCCAGCGCCAGCTCGCCGGGGTGGACGCTGGGTGGTGGGACGGCCGTGATGAACGTGGCGGCGCAAGAAGTCCGGAACCGGCTTCAATCCCAGGCCACCGTGCTGAAGCAGTATACTCAAGATTTCCTCGCGACGTGGACGGCCATTCGGGTGAGTCTTCCCGCTTTTTTGTTTCTTGTTCTTGATTTCTTCCGTGGGGGCGTGTCAGCTCACCCACTGGGTGTAGTCCCCGAGTTCCGAGTCGGCTGCTGAGCAGACGGCTTGGAACTTCTTAGTAGACTTCGATTGCTATCTTGTTCTTATTCGCTCCTCTGTCCTGTTTGCAGGACTATCACAACCTCCGCGCGGCTACCTTCAACTCCCAGGCCCGGGAGCTGAACCAGAAGACCATTGATCTGACTGAGAGCCGAAGTAAGTGCTTCATCTTTTATCTCACGTGGGGGCGCGTCAGCGCACCCACTAGGTGTAGTCCCCGAGATTCGGGCCGACTGCTGAGTAGTCGGGCCGGATATTTCCTGGCGACTTCTTTCTTATTGCTTTTTTCGTCTTTATCATATCTGCAGAGGCCAATGCCGACCTGAGGGAGCAGTTGGGTGGGCCCAGACCACCCTTCGCGCCAAGGAAGCCGAGTACAACGCCTTGGCTCAGGAGCGTGACCGCTTGGTCAAGAAGCTGGCCGACCAGGAGGAGAGCCATAAGGCGGACCTGAAGGCGGCGCAGGACAACGAGGCCGCCCTCCAAGCCGAATATGAGACCGAGGCGGCGAGCTGGGCTGAGGCAAGGCAAGCGCTGAGCGACGGCTACGGCCAGATCAAAGATTTTGTTGACGGTAGGCCTTCTTCTTCTTCGTCCCTTTGCTTGTCGCCTGCCATTTGGTCCATTTTCTGACTTTGTGTTTTTTCTCTTCCTTTCTTACTTGTGGAGAGTACTTCCCTGGTTACTCCGTTGCTGCCAGCCAAGTCATCGAGGCCCACCGCGACGCGCAAAGGCAGGCTGGAGCTGAGATCGCGCCGGATGCTCGCCGGTTGCTTGAGGAGCGGCTTCTGGCGATCCAAGCCCGCCTCCAGCCGGCTCACCGCATGCTCCGCCGTCTTCAGCGCGTTGGGGCGCAAATGCTGGCCGCCCTCTGGCCCGGCGAGGTGGTTCCCCGTACCCCCAGTCGGACTACCGACTGGCTGGAGGTAGCGGTTGGCCGCTTCGAGGCCTGGAAGGCTTCTACAGCTCGGTCAGGTGCCAGGCGGGCGCTGGAGTTCGTCCGAGCTTGGTATCCTGGGCTGGATTTGGACCAGCTGACCACCTGGCGGCAGGAGGCCGACGAGGAGCTGGAGGCGGTGCGGCCGACTATCATCCAGCGCGCCTCGGCGATCGCCGACTACACCGACACCAGTGCCTTTGCCCCTGAGGTGGATGATGACGGCGTTGCTCAGCCAGAGGAGTGGTTTGGGCTGAACCCAGCGGATGGTGAGGACTCAGCAGAGGAGATCGACTCTACTGACGAGGGCGAAGAGGAGGAGGGAGAGGATGGTGAAGACGCCGTGCCAGACGGTGGAGAAACCGGCCAGCCTCAGCTTGATCGTGCCTCCAGCAACGAGGCGCGTGCGAGCGCGCCGCCTGCAGCCGGTGATGATCAAGCCGAGACTCGCCAGCCGGCCACTCCTCCAGCCAGCACTACCGTCTCCACTGACCTGCCTGGCTCGCGTGTTGCACATTTGGCCTGATCCGCCACCTTTGCTTTCCTGTTTATTACTCTTTGAACAATATTTGTTAAGTTTGCGCAGTTCCACCCACTGGGGGTGTATTCAAACTATGTTGAATGCCGGCCTTTCGAAGGCCTTTTGTGTAAACATAATCATGCATGTGCTTGGCTTCCGATTGTATTTGCTTTTCATCCTTTTGGCTGTTTCCTTTGCCGCCCTCCCTTGGTCGCCGCCTTCCCAGCCGGACAGCTGCTCTGCAGTCTGTGGCTGGGGAAGGGCTTGGCCGTTTGGGACGGCAAGTACTCTAGCTTTCTTAGATTGTAGCAAGGTGAATGGGAAGCCGGCCAGCCGGCTGTTCTGACAGCCGGTTGGCGGGGTGGGAGGCCGGCTTGTGTTATATAAGTTCGTTAGTCCATAGCCATTTTTCGTGTGGGCATCCTTTCGTGCCTTTGACTCTTGCCAATCGGACAGTCGATTCTTCGAGCTACGACTTTCAACAAGAGAGGGCTTGGGTGCTCACACACTACTTGTCTGACTGCAGGTAGAACTTTAATATAACTCAAGGTGGCAAGTCCCCGGGCCGACTGGTCGAACCCGGTGCCGGACAGGAAAACAAATGTAGTAATACATTCATAGGTATGACACTCGTCATACATAGATAAAAGAGGGTAGTCCCCGAGTGCTCCTCGGGGGGGCCGTTGAATTGTACTTAATACAAAAGGTAGCCTGGTACATACTGCTTTTAACTGTAAAATCTTCAGAGGAGATTGGCATTCCATGGTCGTTCCGACTCCTTGCCGGAATCATCCCTCTTGCGTGCCTTCGGCTTCTGTGCGTCGATCAGGTAGTAGGAGTCGTTGCCTAGGGCCTTGCTGATGACGAAGGGGCCTTCCCAAGGGGCCGAGAGCTTGTGTTGGCCGGCTGTTCGCTGGATCAGCCGGAGCACAAGATCGCCTTCTTGGAAGGATCTTGGCTTGACCTTCCGGTTGTAGTAACGGCGCAAACCCTGCTGGTAGATGGCGGACCGGCTGAGTGCTAACAGCCGGCCCTTTTCCAGCAGGTCAACGTCGTCATCTCGCACTTCCTTGGCCTCCGCCTCCGTGTACATGGTGACCCGAGGTGAGTCGAACACAATGTCAGTTGGGATGACAGCCTCGGCACCATATACAAGGAAGAAAGGGGTGAAGCCGGTTGACTTGTTCAGGGTAGTACGCAAACTCCAAAGGACGGCCGGCAGGTCGTCGAGCCA
Source organism: Triticum aestivum (assembly GCF_018294505.1). Classification (NCBI taxonomy): domain Eukaryota; kingdom Viridiplantae; phylum Streptophyta; class Magnoliopsida; order Poales; family Poaceae; genus Triticum; species Triticum aestivum. The sequence continues at coordinate 367,156,517 of NC_057805.1, forward strand.
GCAGCCGGCCGAACGCTGCAGTGGTACGACCAGTCGGGGCTTGATGCTGGAGAGGATGAGGCCGTTTGCTCGCTCGACTTGGCCGTTTGACTGCGGGTGGGCAACGGACGCTAAATCCAGTCGGATGCCCTGTGTCGCACAGAAACGTGCCAGTGCTCCTTTGGCGAAATTCATGCCATTGTCGGTGATGATGCTATGTGGTATGCCATACCGGGTGGTGATATCTGTGATGAATGTCACGGCAGTCGGCCCGTTCAGCTTCTTGATTGGCTTCGCTTCAATCCACTTGGTGAATTTGTCCATGGCGACAAGCAGATGTGTCATTCCGCCGTGCGCCGTCTTGAATGGGCCCACCATGTCCAGTCCCCAGACGGCAAAGGGCCAGGTGAGGGGGTTGGTCTTGAGTGCAGAAGCCGGCAGGTGTTGCTTGGAGCTGAAGACTTGCCACCCTTTGCAGTATTTGACTAATTCCTTGGCACCTTCCAAAGCAGTCGGCCAGAAGAACCCATGGCGGAAAGCTTTGGCGACAAGTAATCTTGAGGCCGCGTCGTGGCCGCATTCGCCTTGGTGGATGTCCTTGAGGATTGCTATGCCCTTCTCTGGCTCGACGCAGCGCTGGAAGACTCCAGTGACGCTGCGCCTAATGAGTTCTCTGTTTACTATTATGTATGCTCCGGCTCGGCGTTAAACTTGTCTTGCCGAGATCTCGTTAGTCGGCAGTTCTCTGTTTACCAGGAAGTTGAGGATGGGTTGGGCCCATGATGGAGCTGTGACTTCTTCTATTGCCAGTACGGCTACTGCGACCAGGGTGGGTGGGTTGGGTGGTGAAGAGTTGGAGTCGGCCACCGCCTGTTGTGTCGTTGCAGTCCCCGGGCCGGGTTTTGAAGTCCCCAAGCCAGGTGCGACTACGGCAGTCCCCGGGCCGCCTGTCAAAGTCCCCGAGCCACCTGCTGGGTTCCCCAAGTCGGATCCGACTGCATCAGGGTCAGGCGGTACGAAGATGGAGTCTGATTCTGGAGACGGCTTGACGGACGGTTTGAGGAGGCGTTGGAGAGAGACGCCGGTTGGTATAGCTTGTCGGGTGGAGCCGATTCGTGCCAGGGCATCTGCTTGCTCGTTGTCGGCCCGTGGCACGTGGAGGAACTCGCATCCTTCAAAGTATCTGCTGATTTTCTGAACGAGGAATCGGTAGCTCTCCATGTTTGCGTCCTTCGCGTCCCAGTCGCCGGATGATTGTTGGACTACCAAATCCGAGTCGCCATAGCACAGGATCCGGCGGATGCCGAGCTCTTTGGCTAGCCGGAGCCCATGTATGAGCGCCTCATACTCGGCCACGTTGTTGGAGGCGGCAAAATGAATTTGCAATGTGTATCTGAGTTTGTCGCCCTTGGGAGAGGTGAGGACGATGCCGGCTCCCAAGCCGGTGCGCATCTTGGATCCATCGAAGTGCATCCGCCAATGAGTGGAGTCGGGAGCCGGCGGTAGGTACTGGGTCTCGGCCCAGTCGACAAGGAAGTCGGCCAATGCTTGGGACTTGATGGCGGTGCGAGGCTGGTAGAAGATCGTGTAAGGAGCCAGCATAATGGCCCACTTGGCCACCCGGCCGGATGCATCCCGGCTTCCTATGATCTCGGCAAGCCGGGCAATGCATACGACCGTGATGGGATGCTCTTGAAAGTAGGGCTTCAGCTTCTTGGCGGCGAAGTATACTCCATAGCACATCTTCTGGTAGTGCGGGTAGTTTTGCTTCGAGGTGGACAATACTTCGCTCAAATAATACACCGGCCTCTGGACTAACTGAGCCCGGCCTTCTTCTGGGCGTTGGACCACAGTAACTGGTCTAACCACTCGGCTAGTCGCGGCAATGTAAAGGAGCATGGGCTCTTTCTCAGTTGGCTCCGCCAAGACTGGTGGCGTGGTCAGCATCTTCTTCAACTCGTGAAAAGCTTGGTCTGCTTGGTCGTTCCACTCGAAGTGGGTGGATTTTTTCATGAGTCGGTACAGGGGGAGAGCCTTCTCTCCTAGCCGGCTGATGAAGCGGTTTAGGGAGGCCAGGCACCCGGTAAACTTTTGGATGTCTCGCAGCTTGGTAGGAATCTCCATTCTCTCTATGGCCTTGATCTTCACTGGGTTGCACTCGATGCCGCGTTCGGAGACCAAGAAGCCTAGAAGCTGGCCGGCTCGTACTCCGAACACGCATTTCTCAGGGTTGAGCTTGATCTGAAACCGGCGCAAGTTGTCAAATGTTTCTTTGAGGTCTTCTAGCAGGGTGCCGCGCTTCTCCGTCTTCACCACAATATCGTCTACATAGACGTGGGCATTTCTGCCGAGTTGCTTGAGGAGGCATTTCTGCATGCAACGCTGAAAAATGGCACCGGCATTTCTCAAGCCAAATGTCATAGTCAGGTAGCAGAAAGCTCCGAATGGTGTGATGAAGGCGGTCTTCAGGCGGTCGGCTGGATCCAACTTGATCTGATGGTAGCCTGAGTAAGCATCCAAGAAACTCAACAACTCGCATCCGGCTGTGGAGTCTATCACTTGATCGATTCGAGGTAAGGCAAACGGATCTTTGGGGCAGGCTTTGTTGAGGCTGGTATAATCTATACACATGCGCCATTTATTGTTTTTCTTCAATACAAGGACCGGGTTGGCAAGCCATTCTGGAAAAACCACCTCCATAATGAAGCCGGCTGCCAGAAGCCGGGCTATCTCTTCTCCTACAATCCTTCTCTTTTCCTCCGACAGTCGGCGGAGAGGTTGTTTGACTGGTTTTGCGTCTGCTCGGACGTGTAGCTTGTGCTCGGCGAAATCCTTCGGAACACCTGACATGTCCTTTGGGGACCATGCAAATATGTCCCGATTCTCATGGAGGAAATCGACGAGCTCGCCTTCCTATTTGCTGTCCAGGTTTGCTCCAATGACGGCAAACCTCTCCGGGTTCTCTGGGTCCAGAGGTATCTTCTTTGTTTCCTTGGCCGGCTGGAAGGAGCCTTGAGCATCATATTCCTTGGGGTCAGGGGACAGGGCCGGCTGCTTGCCGGCCATGGCCACGACTCGGTCCATCATCTTTTTTTCTTCGGCAATCACGAAGGACTCGGCCAGCCGGCTGCTGGCTGCAGCACACTCAGAGGATTTCTTGTAGTCTCCGGCTATGGTGATGATCCCCTTTGAACTTGGCATCTTCATCTTGAGGTAGGCGTAGTGGGGCACGTCCATGAACTTGGCCAGGGCAGGTCGGCCAAGCAACGCGTGGTAAGGGCTCTCTAGATCCACCACTTCAAACCAGACTGCTTCTCGGCGGAAGTGATCCTTGTCCCCGAAGAGAACATCTATCTTGATCTTGCTAATTGGTGAGCAGGACAGGCCGGGTACGATGCCATGCAACACAGTCCGGCTTGGCATGAGTTGCTTCGTCTTGATGTTCAGTTTCTCCATGGTGTCACGGTACAGTATGTTGATGCTGCTCCTACCGTCAATCAGTACACGGGAGAAACGGGCATCTCGCCTTTCTGTCGCGAGGGTGGCGTCCAACACCAATGCATAAGAGCCGGGAGACGGCATCACCTCTGGGTGATCGGCCCGGCTCCAGCTGATAGGCTTCTCAGACCAATGCATAAACTCTGGGTTGTTAGAGGCGACCGCGTTGACTTCTTGGTGTTGTCGGTGCCAACTGCGCCTGTCTTCAGTTTGGCTTGTAAAGACGACGTAGGTGGCATGCTCGTCCGGGAACTCGTCTTGAATGGCTCCGACTGCTGGTCGAGCAGCCGGCTGCTGAGGGGCTGGAGGTGGCTGGCCAGCAGGTGGAGGCGGCACCAGCCCTTCGCCTTTGGAGATTCGCGTGAGCCAATGACACTTCCGAGTCGTGTGGTTGGACGGCTTCACGCCGCTATGGAACTTGCAGGGGGCATCAAGGGTTTGCTCGTAGGAAAAAGCCGGCTGCCAAGCCGGCCTGCCGCCCTTCTGCTTCTTGGGCATGGGTCGCCCTTCAGGTTGTTCGTCTTTGACTGTGGCTACTTGCCGACTGGTGGAAGGCGGGCCTTGCGCTTGTTGTCGTTTGGGTACGGGCGTCGATTGGAATCACCAGCCGGCGTCTTGGGAGCCGGAGCGAGCACCTTTCCAGAGGCATCCACTCAAAGCTCGGTCTTCATTGAAGAGTCGGCGGTGGCGTACTTGTCTGCTATGATCAGCAGCTCGTCGAGGGTAGTCGGCTTGTCGCAGAGGAGCCGGTGCTTGAGGAGGGTGCCCTCTCGGCACCCGGCGGTGAAGTACTCTATGGCTTGAACCTCGTGCACCCCTTCGCAGGAGTTGCGGAGCTCGGCCCAACGCGTGAGGTAGTCGCGAGTTGATTCGCTGGGCCCTTGGACGCACAAGGAGAGCTGGCGAGGCTTGGGAGGCCGCTTGTATGTGCTGGTGAAATTGCGGATGAAGACTTCCGTGAAGTCTAGCCAGCTGTTGATGCTGTAGGGCTTGAGGCTGTTCAACCAGGTGCGTGGCGTGCCTTGAAGCATGAGCGGGACGTACATCACGGCGACGCGCCTGTTGCCGTTTGCTATGCGGACTGCCGTGGAGTAATCGATCAACCAGTCTTCCGGCTTCATGAAGCCGTTGTATTTTGGCGTGTCTCTTGGGAGTGGGAACCCTTTGGGGGAAGGGCTCATCGCGGATGCGGGGGCCAAAGCAAGGTGGGCTGACATCATCTTCTTCTTCTAGCACTAGGCGGTCGATCCGGTGGCAGACGTCATTCTCACTGACTCCTTCGCGGTGGCCTAGTTGGCCGCCAAGAGTCGGATGCGTAACAGGCGGCGGGGTGGGATATCTCTCCCCACGAGGCGGGGGAGGATGCGGATTGCCTCGTCGTTCCACAGCTCGGGGGCGGCCTTCTGCGTCGCGCTCGATGGTGAGCCGAGTCCTACTGCGGCTAGTGGCCGGCTCCTTGTCTTTTCTCGCGCGGGCGCCATCTGCAGTCGGCGTCCGGGATGTCGCGCCGTGCTCTCGGCGTGGGGGAGGACTTTCAGCGTGGGCGCTGGCTTCATGCCGCTCTGCGGCCGCGTTGATTAGCTGCTGGATGCGTCTAGTCATGTAGGGGAGCTCGTCGGCCCCCAGCCCGTTCAGCTCGTCTACGGCCGCCTGAGCGGCACACAGGTTCTCAAGTGGCGTGGACTGGGCAGTCTGCTCCTAGAATGCTGGCGATGGCCGCGCCGCGCTTCTTGACGATGCCGGCTCGGCTCGGCCCGCCAGGACACGGCGTACCAAAGGCAGCGCGGTCGACTTCGCGCTGGTGAGCCTCAGTGAGGCATCTCATGGATGCTATCTTTTGGCCCTCCGCGATGAGGGCCAGGTGGCGTGCCTCCAGTGTCTCGGCATTGGTGTCGGCCGGGATGGGGGTGGACAAGTCGTGTTGTGCCGCTTGTAGGGCGTCCTGGGCATTCTCGCCTGAGGCGGTGCCATGGCTGATGACCAGCACCTCAGTGACAACGCTGCTGCCACTGTTGGCTCGAGGAAGAGGGTCGTCGATGATCACCACGTTGGTGGGGAAGGCGTCAAGCGATGCCGTGTCGGAGTCGACAAGCATCGGGTCGGTGGAGCCGACCGACTCCAAGTCCACAGCAGGCTCGCTGGAGACGTGAAGCTGGTCGAGGAGGCGGACGAGGCGGCTCTCGGGGCAGTCTGTGCCCGCGTCGGATGCAGGCTCGTCGGAGATGCGAGCCTCGCCAAGAAGATTGGCGAGGCAGCTCGCCGCGCAGGCGTCGTCGACGCCTTGCAGCGCGTCGGGGCAAGCGCCATCGGGCGTGCCGGGCTGGCTACGCTCACTGGGAAGGAAAAGGGTTCCCGTCCAGAACAGGTCTCCGGACGACGGTGCACCTGGCCCCACGGTGGGCGCCAAATGTCGGGTGGTAGATGCGACATATGCCAACGGGTGGCTTAGCATTGTGGGAGCCAGTAAGACATCGCCGGTTCCTGGAAACGGGATAAGGCGAAGACATGCACGCCGGCGAATCTTACCCAGGTTCGGGGCTCTCCGTGGAGATAACACCCCTAGTCCTGCTTTGCGGGGTCTTCGCATGATCACTAGATCAACACAAGTGGCTACAAGTGGCTCCTTGAGTTGTTTGGCTAGAGGGAGAAGAAGGGCAAGGCTAGCTCTCCTCTTCTCTCTATGTGGTGTCTAAAACTCTAAGAGATCAAACCTTTGCAAGGGTGCCCTAGGGGGTTTATATAGGCCTACCCCCAGGGGTACAATGGTAATCCGGCTGGATGCGGGTCCAGGCCGTCAGTGTCTGTATCCGTCGGCTTCTCCGCCGGCCGCTGGGGCCCGCCGGCTGCCGGCCTCTTGGCCGACAGGCCGGCCCCACCGCCTGGGGGTCTTGCCGGCAGCTGGTTACTGTAGTCTCGCCCCTGATGACGAGGGCTTTGCCGAGGTAAGCATGGCTATAGTGCCGCCGTATGGCGGGCTCTCACTGTAGCCTTACCTCGTCTTGTCTCCTTAATGATGCACATACTTCGAGGGAGTGAGGTAGCCGGCTACACCCCAGGCCGGCTGGGGGAGGCTTGGCCGCCTTCGAGCGTCTCTCTGGCTGAAGGGGCCTGCCTCCCGCAGGCCGTACTGACAGCCTGTCGTGGGTGGCGTCATGGTCTACATGGCAACAGTGCCGCGCCTACAAGGGATGGCCGCCCCGTACGGCGCACTGTGGCCATGCATGCTCCGGGATTCGGGGGTGGCAGGCTTTACTGTAGCCACGCCCCGTCTCGTCACCGTTATGTGGGTGCAGTCCTTGAGGGTGCAATCTTGGCTGCTTGCCGGGAGCCGACCCTCTTGTAGCGGGCATCGTGGAGTCGGTCTTCTTGTGGCCGGCTTCTTGGAGTCGGCCTTCTTGTGGCTCTCTTCAGGAGGGTTTTAGGGCCGGGCCGCCTTCCCGTAGTCGGCCTGTGAGATAGCCGGCCAAGGGAAGGCGGCCCTGTGCTTTGGGTGCTTGAAGGCTCGATGGGCCCGATAGTTTTCAAAGAGCCAGGGGGAGTCGGTTAGGCTACCCATGGTCATTTACTCCGACAGTCCTTCAGCTTCCTGTCGCAGCACATCTGATCGATGTCTTTCAACTTGAAGTTGAGACTCAAGAAGACGAACTGATTGAGTCAGCGAGTTCGAAGAGCTTGTGCCAGCGGTAGTGGCCAGTAACTCGAACACTACATCAGGACAAGACTTTTGGGTTCTCTCACTGTCGTCAAGATAGTTTTTATCAGCTTTCTTGGAGACCAAGAGGGATATCTCACTACCTTGAACCTTATCTGCATTACTTCCTTTACCATTGCATAACGGGGTACTGTTCTCCAATATTTTGTCCGCATTCTAAAAGAGAAACAAGCAGACACATCACAGGTTTACCATGTTGTATATGAAACTCATTTTGGTAAATCAGTTTTGTAGTAAAGTGGATAGGATAACAGCATGAAACAAACATATATCTATGTACCACGGTCACTTTATGGTCTATATCATTCTAGTTTTTGTTGCCAAATCAAGATAGAGACACAGTTCAAATAATATTTGTTCAAGACAAAGCAGAATAGACAGAATATAAGTGTGGGAAACTACAGAGCAATAACAACACTTGTAATGTGCATGACATGAGAACATAATTGTTTATTCAATTGAAACTGAAATCAACATAGAGGAAGTTACAAAAGCAAACCAGTTAAAGAAACAGGTTTAAAACATACCTGTTACGCCATTGGAGTTTCAATTCCATCCTTCAAATTTGAAAATAGTTGGTATGAGTAAATACAGTGATGCAAGAGCAAAGGAGTATGAACCATAGCTACAGAACCTGACCTGAGAACAATTCTTCTTTTGCTTTAAGCGTTGAGTTGGGATTCAGAGTGGTGGTCCCCGTGCCTTGGGCACTGCAGTTCCCTTACTAACTGCTTGTGTTTGGGTGCTCTGTGATGGAGACAGTGCTGTGTCAACTGGAACTGGGTTACTATCTTCTGGGGTTGGGGTTAGAAGGGGTGTAGCTGGTTCTTTGTCCGACTGGGTAGGGGTACAATTTGCAAGAGTTTGGGTTATGTGTGGTGGGGCTGGTTCTTGGGCAAGTACAACCGTGGTTCTATCTGCATCAACTGGTAGCACTATCTTTTCTGATGACCATGTTGTTACTCCCTTAGATACTGCCATCACCCTCTCCAATTCAAATGGCTGATAAACAAGAAAAGTAATTGAATGTACAGACATTGTATGATAGACAGGTGCAATGGATAGTGGGGAATAAAAGAGGGCATGAAACAATTCACATTTATGTTGTCTAACCAAATAGTATAGCATGACACAATTTCACATATATGATGGCTAACTAAACAGGATAGCATGACACAATTTCACATATATGATGGCTAAATAAAAAAGATGGAAAGACATAGTTCAAAATATGATGACTATGTAAAGAGGATGACATGATATAACTATATAATGTGTTTATTAAATAGGTTGGCATGCCATAATTCACATACATGCCGCCTATGGAAACATGATAGCATGATATAATTCACGGATAGAATGACATAATTCAAAATATGATGACTGTAAACACTAAACAGGAGGAGATGATATAACTATATGATGTCTTTATTAAATGGGTTGGCATGCCATAATTCAGATAGATGCTGTGTATGTAAACATGATGGTATGGTATAATTCAAGTATATGATTTATATAGTAAGCAAGTAAGCAGATGGCAATCTCATATATGATGTAAAAACTAAGCAATGCAAGACAACATGCTTGACATGAGTAATATAACCCTGCCAAGTTTGAGCATAGACCTCAGGGGGGAAATAGGACTGGTCATCAGTCTCCGAATCCTCCTCTCAGGAGCTCTTTGTAACCAGCAAGATGTCTGCTTCAGCAGGTAGCATTGTCTGCTCTGAATACCTTGTTTTCACTCTAGATACATCCATCACCCCTTCAAATGGCTGATGCACAGGAAGAGTAGTTAGAATATACAAACGTTGTCGGCAAATGGAACAGGTAATACAAAAAGGATAGCATGATATAATTCACATGCATGATGATTGGATAAACAGCATGGCATTGCATAATTCATATATATAATGACTTGCAACAAGATAGCACGGCATAATTCACATATATAATGTCTTGCAACAAGATGGCATTGGATAATTCACATATATGGTAATTAGACACTAAACAGGTGGCATTCACACAAAGCATGGCTAAACTAATCAAATGACATAGCAATGCAAGACAGATACACACGATATGAGCAACATAACCCTGCCAAGTTAGAGCATACACCTCGGGGGGGGGGATAGGACTGGTCATCCGTCTCTGAATCTTCCTCTGAGGAGCTATCCGTAACCAGTGAGATATGCGCTTTGTCAGATAGCATAGTCTGCTCTGAAGACCTTGTTTTCACTGCAGAATTTTCCATCATCATGTCAAATGGCCGATGCACACGAAGAGTAGTTGAATGTACTAACATTGTTGAAAAATATAATACATAATGAAAAAAGGATGGCCTGATATAATTCACATATAAGATGACTGGCTAAGTAGGATGGCATTGCAAAATTCACATATATGATGCCTGGCTAAACAAGATGGCGTTAATTTACATATACGATGAAGAAACTAAACAGATGGCATTCACACAAAGCATGTCTAAACTAAGCAGATGACATATCTGAAGTATAAAGTAAGCAATGCAAGGCACCATATGCATGATATAACCAACATCAGCATGCCAAGTTAGAGCGAAGACCTCAGGGGGTAAATAGGAGTGGTCTTCTCCTTCTGAATCCCCCTTAGAACAGTTATCTTCCTCTTGATTACAATTCGAAAGGGTGGAGGGGGGCTGCCTTGCGCCTACCATGGAGCGACGTCTGCATGAAATTTTATTGCCATGCAAGGCTCATCTCTTTTGCTCTACATGTTCAGTTCCATTGTGTACAATAACTGACATGCATAGGAATAAAACATAGTGAGATTATGTAAGGAGTGCATGCAGAAATCCAGAGTGATGGTAGCAACCTGTGGATAGACCCAAAACCAATGATAGCAGGCAGATAATGGCTTCAGTTCAAAAATACAGATAATGGCTTCTTTACTGTTTGTTTCCCACCCAACACGAAACTCATAGTAGACAACAAAGATTAACCAGATAGTAGATAGATACTATTGATTGCAGCCCCGATATGTACCCCACAACCATTTAAAAACTCAAGTTTGACCATTAGTTTGGAGCTGACTCACAGTCTAATCGGTGAACAGGACGATAAAGTAGCTTGTAATATTAAGCGATGCATAACGTAAGCAGACATGAAAGAGTGTGACCTCTCTTGCGGACCCGTGTAGTCCTCGAGGTCATATGCTCGTTGATGATGGTAATGCAGTTGTCGTGGCTGTCGGCGGTGGGGAAGAAGATCTGAGGCGGTGAAAGACAGTCTGGAGGCCGGATCCCTGCTGTGATGGACCCTTCTATCGTTGGAGCAGCTGAGCTGGGGTGGACGACGGCGCAGCAGGAGCGAGACAAACCACACAAGGTTTTCTTTGACAACTATCTGTAAGAGAAGTAATTCTGTAAGGGCTCGTTTGAATTGGAGGATTCTAACAACGCAGGGATAGGATATACACAATAATAGGATTGGAATGCGCGTCCAAAACAGAGAATTTAAAAACATAGGATTTCTGCCAATCTGGGTGTTTGGTTCACAAGAATTGGAAGATCACAAGATGCAAAGAAGCATGGTGAGATTAAGTCAAACCACAAGAAAATGTACGATTATAATGCTATTATGCTACTATCTCTTAGTCTTGTGCTTCATGAATAGGAATTTGAAAAGGAGGACAAGTGGATATTAAAATTCCAATGGTTTTTCTTTCAAGGAGACACTAAAGGAACAAATCCTACAGTCTTCCTTTGCTCCCTTCCTTTGAACCAAATGCATGAATAGTAGTACCATAGGAAACTTTCCAATTCTTATGTTTTTCCTTCAGTTTTCCTTTCAAGCACTGGCGATTCTAGTAGGCAGGCATGAGCAGGGAAAAGCCTACACTCAAAAAATGTTTCTGTGCTACTTCTACTACTTTGGACCCAAGCCACTGCCCTACTACCTCAACTCCCAGGCCCATCTAGAAATGCACAACTCAAATGCGCAGAGATAAATAATGATGGCGTTCAAGAGAGTCCATCACGGATAGCTAAGTTGCCCGGTACCTCACTGCTTGTCATATAGTAGGAGAAACTAATCATATTTCACGTTACTACATGTGCTCAGTGGACAATATATATATAACATGTACAGTAAAAAAGCGATGCAACAAGTGTACAACCTCTTTAGCGAAGCCATGTCGATCTCAGCGTGATTGGGTTGGTCAGTGAGGATGCTCCGGCTGATTTGGCTGTCGGAGGAGGGGAAGAAGATCTTCGGCGTCTGGAGATGGAGCCCGGGGTACTATTTCGCTGTGATGGAGGGTTTCGTCGTTGGAGCAGCTCCGGTGAGTTGTACGACGGTGAGGCTGAAGCAGGACAAGAGAGACAACGTTAAGCTGAGTGGAATTCTAATAGCATCTCCAATAGATGACGTAAAATACATAACCACAAAGTGCTAGATGTAAAATAGATCAGCCGTTCATCTCTGAACTAAACTGTCGAAACTGAATTTAACTATCAAAACTGAATTTAACTGTCAAAACTGAATTTTGCTGTCGAAAATGAATTTTACTGTCGAAACTGAACACACTAGTAGCAGAAAAGCAGTAGCAGCGCCCGGAGCAGCAGCGCGTGCGAGAGCCGGGGCAGCTGGTCGTGTCGCAGCATCTCGGGTAGCAGCTCTAGGGGCTCGAGGGAGAGCAGGATCTGCTGCTCGTGTAGCAGCAGCGCGTGCAAGAGTAGAGTAGCAGTAGCGCATGCAAGAGTAGAGCAGTAGCACAAGCAAGAGCAAGAGCGAGAGCAGCAGTGCAAGCAAGAGCAAGAGCGAGGGCAGTAGCGCGAGCAAGAGCAAGAGCAAAAGCAGACCATCCAGGGGACCGAGAGCAAGAGCAGAGCAGCAGCGCGAGCGAGAGTCAAAGTAGTAGCATCTCCTATCGATGTGGACGTCGCCGTTGAGGAAGCGACACCGTGGAGGAAGTGGCCGGCGACGCCGCCATGGATGGAGCCGCGCCATGTTAGCTCGGGACCGAGCGCCGGCAGCACCGTGAGATCGAATCAAGAAGAAAATGCGGTGATTAGTGTACAACCTCTTTGGTGGCGCTGATTAGGCCTCAACTTCATCCGAGGAAACGGTGATGATGCTGCTCTTGCGGTGGTGTAGGTGAAGACGGCGGTGTGGGAATGGAGGTGGCGCGAAAGATAAGGGGAACGTCGGGGCAGCTCCTTGGAGGTGGAGGACGGGGTGGCTGAATCGGCGGGACGACGGGATCGACGACGGATCCTCATTTGGTATGGTGGATGAGGGACGTCAGGTGTTGCTGTGGACGACGTCGTCAGGGAAGAGGCTCCGGCTGGGTGGCGGACGGAGGAGGGTGTGGGGCTTCGTGGGTTTTCACGGCCTCGGTGTACGAATGTGTGGGCGGATGGGATGGGAGGGGGAACCATGGCTTAGGGACGCGCTTGTCCGAAACATGGGGTAAGTTACGAAAGTACACCCATCGATTTGAGCTAGGCGGTTCTTTCGGTTCAGGGGTATCACAGGCATTTCGCGTGTCGGGATTTCGCAGGTTGAGATGGAGGGAGTTTTCGGAGCACAACAAGACAAAGATATATCTTAAATATTTTGGGGTAACAAGGCGCGGGTTGAAATTTCCGGACAAGCCTAACGTGTACTGTACCAAATCAATTCGTACTTCCATCGACGAAAAAACAAAAAGAAATCAATTCGCACCACACAAGAGAGTCTAGTCCCGTGTACTGTACCAAATCAATTTGCACTACAAATGCCATTCAAAACTTTGAATTCATGTTATGTTCAATTAAAATATTTTGCTACGTGTATAATGCATGCAACCTGCTACTCAAATGAACGTTTTAGTGCATTCCAAACGTATATACTACCGCTTCAATATGAACTAAATTTGAATTCGTTTCTCTATTTTAATAAGATCTACAATCATGATTGTTGTGATGTTAAACCATTTGGATTCGTTTCTCTATTTTAATAAGATCTACAATCATCATTATTGTCAAGTTAAACCATCATTTGTGTATTATCTTCACAGCACACCACATGATTACTGACGAGTTAGATATGAACTATTGGGTTAACCCGCCCAGGAGGAGCCGGGTTAAGTCCCTAGTGGTTCATCGGGACAAAGCCCATGAAGATGCTTAAGACGGCAGCTCATTACGCAGACTCGTCAAGGGCCTGAAGCCCAAAGGTGACTTAAGGCCCAAACAAGTGTAAACCGCCATATATGTGTAGCTTGTATTATAAGGCATGTGCAGTTAGTCACCGAGCCGGACACGTTGTTTATGAGCCGGCCAGGACTCTGTAAGCCGCCGGGCGTCGACCTGTGTATATAAAGGGATGACCCGGCGGCGACTTAGGGCGAGAGACAACAGATCGAAAGCTAGGTCAAGCGTATTCGCTCCCTGGTAATCGAAGCATAAGCAATACCAGCTCAAACTGGATTAGGCCTTTACCTTTGCCGCAAGGGGCCGAACCAGTATAATCTCCTGTGTCCTTTGTCCCGTTTAACCCCTTTAAGCTAAGCTAGTGCGATGGCTCCACGACTAAGTCCTCTCGCTAGGACATCTGCCGTGACAATTCCACGATAGTTGGCGCCCACCGTGGGGCCAGCGCACGGTGGTTTCGAGTTCTTACAGGGCAACTTCGAAGGGATCAAGGGATACGCTGTGGGCCGGATGACCAAGAGTCGTCGCGGCAAGCTCTACATCGACGATGCAGGCTGGGGCCCCGAAGCCGGCTCAATTGAGTACGGGTACCGGGTCCCCTTCGGCGGAATCCACGTCTTCATCGGCAAAATCGGCGAACCGGGCCCTGAGCCAGACATCTGCACCGACATCATCGAGACGGCTCAGCGTGCGAGACCCGCCCGAGTTCAGCTCCCCGTGAAACGTGCCTTCGTGGGATTCATCCATGGGGCAGAATTTGAGGAAGGATCTATGTCTAGCGGTGAGACGGCCATCTATTCTGATGGTGAGTCGTCCACGGGCGAGACTACTTCATTATATCAACTGCAGGACAGCAGGCTTGGGGGCTGTTCCGATGGCGACAGTATTTCAGACCCCTACGAGCCGCTAAACCGGGTCACGATCTTCATGGCCGGTACACAGTCAGTGCAGAATTGTTCGACTACACCAGCAATGATTTTCGGGTCTGCAGCGGCAACGGCGGCCGGGGCAGGAGGCCCTGCGCACCCGCCGGCTCAGGTCCTGTCCGACTTACTAGACACTTTGACAACACTGCTGACAGCGGAGGTCAACCCGGCAAACCAAGATCAGCATAACGCGGAAGTCGCAAAATTGCGAGATCAGATAGCTCAAGCCAAGGAGGACCTGGCAGCTGAGGATGCAAGGATGACGACGGAACAAGCGGTTCTGGATGCTCAGGCACAATGGATCCAGGCTGATTCCTTCCGGCTCTCATTGGATCAGAACGCTTTGAATGACGTCATGAGAAGAAGACACCGGACTCGTTTGCCTCCGGTTTATGAGGCGAGGAACCTCTTCAACACACCCGGTGCGGGGACCAGTGAGCCGCCAGGGGTAAACCAGGCAGTAGCCGCGCCTGGTGCTGGTGTGCCGGCGCAACCATGCACGACGAACCCGCCTCGTCAGAACAATATCCCACCACAACACGTGCCGACACCCACGGGTCATTACTCTAACCCTTTGGATAACATGATCGCTGCGGTGTCGCAATTGGCAGCTCTCCCAGTTGAAGGCGAGTCTCCAGCTGTGGTTGAAACGCAGAGGGCTTATTCTTACAATCGTGAGAGGATCCATTCAACCCCTCGCCCAAGCTGGAGTTATACCAGACACATGGACTCTCCAGCGGTGTCAAGCAGTGAGTAGCGTCGTAACCCGCCCCATGGACATGACCCTCCCCGTAACACCCAGGCCTTGATGGATCATGATAGAGCATGTCGGGAGGCTGAGCTGGTGGCTCAGTACGTGGTTTATCAACCATCTTCGGTTTATCCGACAACCTCGGTGGAGGCAGGTGTGACCTCTAGAAGCACGGGTGTACCATGTTTGATGCCGGCTCTACGTAATGAGCGTCTGCCTAAGGATTTCAAAGGACCTCGTAAGGTGCCCAATTACATAGCCGACTTACCCCTTGAGGCGTGGATTGAGACTTACGAGATGGCCATGGAGTTGCTGGAGGTCAGCGATGCCGCGTGTGCTAAATATTTCACCATGATGCTGGATGGGACGGCCCGTACTTGGCTAAAGGGACTGTCTGCCAATTCAATTGGATTGTGGGCTGAGTTGAAGGCCCGGTTCATCCAGAATTTTAAAGATACGTGCAAACAGCCCATGTCGATTGTGGATTTAGATGTCTGTGCCCAAGAGGAGGGTGAATCAACAACCCATTGGGTGCACCAGGTCAAAGCCATCCTACATTCATCAGATAACAACAATGCCAGCTCAGCGGTCCTCATGTTAGAGAAGAATTGCCATTTTTTGCCTCTTAAACAGAAGGTAGGACGGCTCTAGCACCACTGCAATGATATGGGGGAGCTGATGGCGGCTCTAATTAAATATGCTGACTCTGATAGTACCAAGGACCCCAAGTCTGATGATGAAAAGTCGGGAAAGGGAAAGAAGAGTGGCAACACCAAGGGCCGTCATAATAACCTGGCAAGTCAGTCTAGCAACGATAAATGCAAGGCTGATAATAATTCAGATTTTGTGGCCAATACCAACACGTAGAACAATGGTCAGCGCCGTAAAGGAAAGCCACCTCCTCGGGCAGGAGGGTCAGGTATAAATATAGAGCAGCTGTTGAATCAACCTTGCCCAAAGCATGGTTCACGGGAAAGGCCATCCACGCACCTTTGGAAGGACTGCTACATTATGAAGGAGTTCAAAAATTCCGACTTATTCCAGAACAATCATGGGCCAGGCGGCGACTCAGGCTCTATTTCTCATGGCCCGGGTTACGGTGGTGGCGGTTCTAATTCCGGTTTTCAGGGTCACCAAAGCAATCAAGGCAATCAGGGCGGTTATCATCAACAGTCCGGTCAGGGGAATCAGCAACATCAATCTGGATATCAGTGTAACCCGAAGCAATTGAATAGTGGGCGGTACCACGTCTTCACCACAAGTTTATGCAAGCGGGATCAGAAGCTCCATAAAAGGTCTGTGAACGCCATTGAGCCGGCAGTTCCCCATTACTTGCAATGGTCTGAACAGCCCATTGTGTGGAGTCGTGAGGATCACCCACCCCGGGTTGACAATCCAGGTCACTTGGCTTTGGTGGTAGCGCCTCAGGTTGGAGGATATAAATTCACTAAGGTACTCATGGACGGATGTAGCAACATCAATATCCTTTATTATGAAACCTTCCGTCGCATGGGGTTGAGTGATAAAAATCTTACGCCGTCAAACACTGTCTTTCACGGTGTGGTGCCTGGTAAGTCGGCATAACCGGTTGGTGAAAAATCTCTGGAGGTTGCATTTGGGGATGATCATGATTCCAGGTCTGAGATGCTGACCTTTGAAGTGGTAAAGATCAAGAGCCCTTATCATGCCCTGTTTGGACGGCCGGGTTATGCTAAGTTCATGGCAAGGCCTTGTTATCTTTATCTGCAGCTCAAAATGCCGGGTCACAAGGGGACCATTACGGTGCATGGATGCCGGAAGATAGCTTTGGAATGCGAGGAAGGTGATGCAGCCTATGCTAAGTCTGTCTGCGCAACAGAGGAATTGAAGTTTTGTAAAGACAATGTTGCCCCGGCCGATATGACATCTTTGAAAAAGCCAACTACGGAGCATGACCCAGTCTTGATGTTTAAGTCGGCAGATGACACCAAGCTGGTTGATTTCGTTCCTGGCGATTCATCCAAGCAGTTCAGCATCAGTGCTAATCTGGATCCGAAATAGGAAAGCGCGCTCATCGAGTTCATCCGTGAGAACCGGGACATCTTTGCATGGAAACCTTCTGACATGCCGGGTGTACGGAGAGAACTCGCTGAGCACACTCTCAATATTGATCCAAAGTTTAAACCGGTCAAGCAGTTTCTTCGTTGTTTTAATGAAGAGAGGCGCAAGGCCATCGGTGAAGAAGTGGCCCGGCTCTTGGCGGCTGGGTTCATTGTTGAAGTTTTTCATCCTGAGTGGTTAGCTAACCCGGTGCTGGTGCTTAAGAAGAATGGCACTTGGCGTATGTGTGTGGATTACACGGACTTAAATAAATCTTGTCTGGCTGATCCTTTTGCTCTCCCTCGTATTGATCAAATTATTGATGCTACGGCGGGTTGTGAGCGTTTGAGCTTTTTGGATGCTTATTCTGGTTATCATCAGATCAAAATGGCAGTTAAGGACCAGGAGAAGACAACTTTCATTACTCCGTTTGGAGCGTTCTGCTATGTGTCCATGCCTTTTGTGCTCAAGAGTGCCCAGGCGACTTACCAACGGTGTGTGCAAAATTGCCTTCATAATCAAATCGGGCGTAATGTTCATGCTTATGTGGATGACATTGTGGTGAAATCTAGAAAGAAGGAGACCCTGATTGATGATTTGAAGGAGACCTTTGACAATCTCCGGGTTTATAAGATGATGCTTAACCCGGCCAAGTGTGTTTTTGGTGTACCAGCTGGTAAGCTTTTGGGTTTTCTGTTTTCCAACAGAGGCATTGAAGCTAACCCAGAGAAGATCAAGGCCATCACTTCCTTGGCTAAGCCGGCATGTGTCAATGCTGTTCAACGTCTGGCAGGTCGTATTGCAGCTTTAAGCCAGTTCATAAGCCGGCTGGGTGAAAAGGCTATACCACTGTACCAGATGATGAAGAAAACAGATCACTTTGTCCGGAGTGATGTTGTTAATCAAGCATTTGAGGATTTGAAGAAAAAGTTGGTTGAGCTGCCCGTTCTTGCTACTCCCATTGATAAGGAGCCTTTGATGTTATATGTGGCTGCTAATAGCCGAGCTGTTAGTGTTGCAATTGTGGTGGAGAGGAAGGAAACAGGCAAAGAATATCTGGTTCAATGGCCGGTTTACTATATAAGTGAGGTCCTTATTGAGTCCAAACAGAGATATCCACATTGGCAAAAACTTGTGTATGGGTTTTTTATGGCTAGCTGGAAGCTTAAGAAGTATTTTATGGGTCATCCTATCACTGTGGTTAGTTATGCCCCTCTAGGGGATATCATTCAAAACAGAGAAGCCACAGGTCGGGTAGCTAAATGGGCCATTGAGCTTGGACCTCATGGTTTAAAGTATGTGCCTCGTACAACCATCAAATCTCAAGCACTTGTGGATTTCATCAATGATTGGACAGAGTTGCAGACGCCTAAGGAGAAGTCGGATAACACATATTGGACTATTCACTTTGATGGGTCCAGGCAGTTGGAAGGCTCGGGGGCTGGAGTTGTATTGACTTCCCCATGAGGTGATAAATTTTCTTATGTTCTTCGGCTGATGTTCCCTTGTACTAACAATGCAGCTGAATATGATGCCTTGCTCCACGGTCTTTGGATGGCTAAGGAGATGAACTTAAGCCAGGTGAGGTGCTTTGGCGACTCAGATCTGGTAGCTCAACAAGTTTCTGGTACTTGGGATTCTAAGGATCCACTTATGGTGGCTTATTGTCGAGAGGTTGATGCTATCGTGGGTCACTTCAAGGGTTATCAAGTTGAGCATGTTGATCGTAGGAAAAACGAGGCGGCTGATGCTTTAAGCCGGTTAGTCTCTCAGCGTAAGCCGGTGCCACCTAACACTTTCTTGGATATTCTGCATAACCCCTCAGTTAAGTTGCCTACAGAGGAAGACCTTGCTATTCCTGACCCGGAGGCACAGCTGGTGGCGG
Organism: Triticum aestivum; assembly: GCF_018294505.1. Lineage (NCBI taxonomy): Eukaryota > Viridiplantae > Streptophyta > Magnoliopsida > Poales > Poaceae > Triticum > Triticum aestivum. The sequence goes on from NC_057805.1 coordinate 367,175,522, forward strand.
CTCGTCATGCTATTCCTGATTGGACAGTCCCATACTTGGCTTATATAACCCGGGGCGAGTTACCTGAAGATGAAACTTTAGCCAGGCAGATAACCCGGTGGTCTAAGTCGATGACAATTGTCAATGGAGAGCTACATCATTGCAGTGTCACAGGGGCGTTTCAACGTTGTGTTTCTCCAGAAGAGGGACGCGAGATTCTTCATGAGATTCATGAAGGAGACTGTGGTCATCATGCCGGCTCTAAATCTCTCATGGCTAAAGCCTTTCGGCATGGGTTTTATTGGCTGACGACTCACGCTGATGCTGAGGATCTGGTTAGTAAATGTGATGGTTGTCAGAAATTCTCACGACGAGCTCATGTGCCGGCTCAAGAATTGAGGATGATTCCAATTGCTTGGCTGTTTGCAGTCTGGGGGCTTGATATGGTTGGGCCTTTCGAAAGGTCCAAAGATAAAAAGACACACCTCTTGGTGGCGGTTGATAAATTTACAAAGTGGGTTGAGGCAGAGCCGGTCAGTAAATGTGACGCGGCGACGACGGTTCAATTCATCAAAAAGGTGATTTTCTGTTTTGGCTTTCCCCGTAGTATCATAACTGATAATGGCACTAATCTATCCAAGGGTGCTATGAAAGAATTTTGTCAACGTGAGCATATCCGGCTTGATGTATCATCAGTGGCTCACCCCCAGTCTAATGGTCAAGCCGAGAGAGCCAATCAGGAGATCCTAAGAGGCATCAAGTCCCGGCTTATGGTTCCCTTGCAAAAGACGCCGGGTTGTTGGGTGGAGGAGTTACCGTCGGTATTATGGAGCATCAATGCTACCCCCAACAGATCTGCGGGTTACACGCCTTTCTTCATGGTCTACGGAGCAGAGGCGGTTCTCCCCAGTGACATCCGTCATGATTCGCCTCGTGTGGCGGCTTATGTTGAAGCTGATAATGAAAGAGCACGTCAGGATGCACTTGACTTATTGGATGAGGAGCGTGACCTTGCGGCGGCTCGTTCGGCGATTTACCAGCAAGATCTACGCCGTTATCACAGCCGCCGGGTTAAAACCAGAACTTTTCAAGAAGGTGACCTGGTGCTCCGGCTTATCCAGGATCAAAATGATATGCACAAGTTATCCCCACCTTGGGAAGGACCCTTTGTGGTCAGCAAAAATCTGAATAATGGATCGTACTACCTTATCGACATTCAAGCACACAAGGATTCACGTAAGTCGGTGGAGGAGACCCACCGGCCGTGGAATAATGCTCATCTTCGGCCTTACTATACTCTAGCCACCGGCTCTTACAATGTACATATTTTGACAATGTATATATTATGAAGATTATAATAAAGCCGACATCCCTGATAAAGCAAGGCCTCTGTCGTTTCACCTCTACGAGTAATGAGTCTTTATCATTTCCAATGGTCACTTGGGGGCTTCCTGTTCAAACATAGGTGTATTCACGAAAGGGAACATAGCGTTACTACCCTCTTGATCCGGCGCAACACCGTTCTTAGAAATCACTTGGGGGCTTCCTGTTCAAACATAGGTGTATTCACCAAAGAGAACATAGCGTTACTACCCTCTTGATTCCGGCTATCAAGCCAATATGATAATGTCATAAGAGCACAACTCTGATTACCTTGGTAATTCGGCTATCAAGCCAATATGATAATGTCATAAGAGCATAGCTCTGGTTATCTTGGTAATTCGGCTATCAAGCCAATATGAGAATGTCATAAGAGCACAACTCTGGTTATCTTGATAATTCGGCTATCAAGCCAATATGATAATTTCATAAGAGCACAACTCTGGTTATCTTGGTAATTCGGCTATCAAGCCAATAACATAATTTCATAAGAGCACAGCTCTAGTTACCTTGATAATTCGGCTATCAAGCCAATATGATAATTTCATAAGAGCACAGCTCTGATTACCTTCATAATTCGGCTATCAAGCCAATATGATAATTTCATAAGAGCACAACTCTGATTACCTTAGGATTTTGGCTATTAAGCCAATATTATAACTTCACATGAAGCCTAGCTCTGACCTACTTGGAGGGTTAATGACAGGGATACAAAGACCAAAGAGAGTCTGTTGCACAACACAGCTCAAACATAGGTATATTGTAAACCGGCAGCATATGATGATGTTAAGTTCTTGGAAGTATTGTCTTCTAAAGTTTTGGGTTATCACCCTTACTGCTTTGGTATGGTAAGCCGGCAGTTTAATCACATATCACAGGTATGATGCTTTTTTATTAAAGGTCATGATTAAACCGGCCCTGGTTATGGACTATCTTTAGCCACCAGTGGTTTTTGATATGGTATTATGACTCGTCCTGCGGTAAACCGCCAGGACCTTTGTCATGTGTTTGTGTGCAAGTACAATAAATAAAGTCTGGAACACACGGTTGATGAAATCAAAAACATCCGTGGCAGATTTTCAACTTGACAGATCAATAATGTTATGCAGAACAAAACATGCACGATGGCATGACAAACCAATAGATTAAACTAAATCCTATTACAAAGGCATCGAATGCCCCACAGGAGTAATTGTTTTAGCAGTCTCACAGAAAGCATGTGCTAAGCCGGCTTACGGCTTACGATTCTTGGCCATGTTGTGTTGAAGGTTGCGGATCGTTCGACACCGGTTCATCTGCCTCCTCTTCACCCAATGGCTGGAAGTGAGTGGTCGACCAGTCGATCCCAGTTAATGCTCTAAATACAGCTTCATCACTTATAATTGTGGATGGATCAACATCAGGGGCATAAGTGTGCTTACGGATCGGAGGAGTCAGGTCCGGAGCATCATGAGTCGGCGCCTTCACCTTCTTATTGTTGGCATCATAAATCGATTGCTAATGGGTAAGATCAGTTTCTTCAGCCACTTTGCTAGCCAAAGTACGCATTTCCCTCGTAAGAGCGGCGAAGTCATCTGCAGTAAAGGGTGACCCATCTTGTTTTATGCTTGGGCAGCCATTTGCCAAGTCTGCCGGTTCAAGATCAACTAGCCACACTTTGGCGTGGGTTAGTGCAGTAAGGGCACCGGCTCTGGCAGCTGACTTTTTCAACTCCTCAATCCGGGCAGGCAGCATAGATAGTTTGTCCAACGTATCCTTGATAGGGTTGGAGCCGGTTTGTTGTGAGCAGCTGTGCAGATGACTCGCTGTGCGCCAGTGTATAGCTACTCTATGAGTGTGTAAGCAGCTTTCAGCTTCTTCCGCATGTCTGAGCCAAGATGAGTAACCCAGGATCTTGCGTCATTAAGGATGTCTGTAAGCCGGGAGCATGTTGGATAAACATATGTTCAAAGATTAAAAGGAAATTATTTTACCAAAAAGGCAGTAGTCATGGTGTTAATTTGCTGCTTTAAGCCGGCAAGCTCTGTAGATACCGGTTCAAGGGTAGCTTCAGCATCTTCAACCCTCTTAAGCAGGGCTGCCCTTTCTGTATCCCAACCTGCTTGTTTCACCTTGAGCTTTCTTTCAATTTCTCCATTGCTGCTAAGGCACTAGTCAGTTCATCCTTGGCCTTGGAGGTTTCTGCTTGTTGAGACTTGAGGTTTTCTTGAAGGTCGGCGACTTGAGATTCTTTGCTGCTAAGCTCAGTCTACAAAAGTACACAATACATAAGATGGCAATAAATCTAATTGAAGTCCCAAGCACAATACAAGTATTATACTTTGGACTTGGGGGCTAATGTCTAGTACTTCTTCAAACATTTGTGAAGTCCCAAGTACATTGCAAGTATTATACTTGACACTTGGGGGCTAATGCATATTGCTCTTCAAACACGGCTTTATTTGCTGACCCGGACAAATGATGATGATCCGGCTTACGAAGGCTATGACTGGGATTATGGATTTCTAGAAGATGATTAGTCTCAACTTAACATCTTTGTTAAGCCGACCCTTGGGGGCTACGGACGCAATGTTAATTCTTGCGAGTTAAAGTCCCGGCTCAACATATTTGTTAAGCCGGCCCTTGGGAGCTACAGATACAAAGTGGAGGTGCTGATATTATAAAGTCCTAGTTTATCTTACAAGAATAAACCAGCCCTTGGGGGCTACGGGAGTTGATCTATGCAGCTATTGAAGTTTACAACACATGTTATTCTAATCATGTCCAATAAATTTGGCGGCTAAGGGGAAGGACATTCATATAACAAGGAATTGCAGTATTTACCTCATAGCGCTCCTTCATCAGGTTCACTAAGCCGGCCTCAAAATCACAGGTGGTGTACACACGATTTAAATAGCTAGAATGGAGATCTTGGGCGCTGAAATGAGTATAGCTCTCCAAGTCTGTTTTCCATTCGCCTTTATCTTTAGCACTGATTTCTTCCTTAGCGCTATGCTTGGATAAGACGTTAGGTTGACCCGGAGCGGTGAAACCAAAGCCGGTGACAACGACATCATCAGTTTTCTCCTCGGCAGATTTGATTGGCCTTGGCGACTTACAGATAGTCGGCTCAACATCTACATGGTCCATGGAAGCTTCATGATCTTACGGAGGGGAGTTATCAATGGTGGCTTCTGCAGTTGGATGAGGATGAGGAGACTCTGGTTGTTTCTCCGGCTCAGACAGATTAAGATCGTCGGCCGGCTTAGTTAGCTTGGGTTTCTTGCTGGGCTTGGCTTGGCCCCTGAGAATAAGAAGTGTCAAGAGATCAGGATAATTAACAGAGCATAAGGTATGAATGATTAAAAGGTATCCTTACCCAGGTACAGTTTTAAAAGCCGGGATTTGTTTCCCTGATGATTCGTTAGAGGAAGAACGAGAAGATCCCTGATAGTTCAAATCAGACGGGTTAAGAGGTTGTCGGAAATGACCTGCCTTGGGGTAAAATACATCAGAAATTTGAAGGACCTCTGGGTGGCGTTTGCGAACCGACGTGTTTGGTAAGCCAGAAGAAGTGATCTGACCACCACTATGCCAGGTGACTCGGCGAGCTTCGTGTTGCTGTTTCTTCAAAAGAAAGTTGGGGTCCAAGTGAGCTAGAGGGTGAGAAAAGCTTACTTTCCGGCTTGTTTGTCGGGCTTTCTGTGTTGGCAGAGGTTTTGAGCCAGAAGAAAGAGTAATTACCTCTGTGTCACCTACACGGCTGGCCTATGCGTCGTCCTGATAACAATCATTGTCAATGAGATGTATAAAAAAGGAGCTAAGAGTGTCAAGTTCTACCTCTGACTCATTATTCTCGTTTTCATCAGCGGATTCAGTAGTCTTCTTGGTGGTTTTCTTGATGCCTTGGTTTTCACACGAGTTGTTTTTGCCGGTTTATCCTGTGTTTTCCTCTTCCAAAATGGATCATCAGCTTGTTAAGATTGAAAAGATCATAAGTAGACATCAAAATATGGATTAAACGGAAGATATACAATTCTTACAGCTGGCGGCTTGTTGAAGGTACAGAACGGAATAAGTCCGGTTTTGCTGCACTCCTTCACAGATTCATTCAGCAGCTTCTTGGTGGCTTCAGTGATTTCCGCATCAGACAGCTGAATGTTACAATGGCGTTGAGGATCGTTTACGTCACCAGTATATTCACACATTAAGCCGGGGCGGTGGCTTAATGGTAAAATACTCCAAGATATCCAGCACCGGGAAAAGTCGATGCCAGTTAAGCCGTTGGCCATAAAGGCTCTGAGCTTTGAAAAGGCTGGTGCGTGTTTGGACCGTTCCCTCGCATTGAGCCATTGGGGGAGTGGATGTGTGTTGCTATCTCGGTGTTCACGGTAACCCGGCAGAGGATTCTCACTGACATGAGATGTATCTTGACAATAGAACTAGGTTTAGTTCCAGTCTTTGGGGTGACTATGCAGTGTAGCATGGGGAAAGCTGAATTCCTTCCTCTTCTGAATGGAGACTCCACCAAGTTCTTGATATGGCCCATCAACAAACTCTGTTTGGCGGTTCAAGTAATAGAATTCCCTGAATAAATCAACTGTGGGCTCCTCTTGAAGGTAAGCTTCGCAAAATACTTGGACGTTGCAGATGTTGGACACGGAGTTGGGACCGACGTCTTGAGGGTGAAGTTGAAGGAAGTGCGGTGCATCATGAAAAAACTTTGAGCCGGGTGGACCGAATCCTCGGCCCAAGTGGTCAGCAAAAACAATTATTTCTCCATCTTTTGGTTGAGGAGGTATTTCCCCACCAGGAGCTCTCCAATGAATGATCTCTTTCTTGGCTAAAGCGCCAGTGGCAACAAAGTTGTTCAAATCTTCTTCGGTAACCCGGGATTTGACCCAATTGCAAGACGTGTATGTCTTAGCCATTTTATCAATGATCTGAAAGAAAGGTTATGTCAGTTCAATATTACATGGTTAAGCCGGCCTACGGTTAACAGGGAAACAATAAAGAAGCATGCATAGGCAATAAACCAGAGATTGGGATCGCAAAGTTACAAGGAACTATTGGCGGCTTAAGAGGGGACTAATGGTACCCGGCGGGTTACTATTTCTAAGTTAAGCCGCCCATACAGATATTGAAAGAACAGATCCACTGATGAAAAAATTACAAGTGTTGAGAAAACAGTTTTCGCAGATTGATGCTATGATTCCAGATCTAGCGCACTTCAGTTAATGCAAGAGTATTCAGACCTAAAAGTATCAGTGCTCGAGCAGTTCATGGGTACAGATCAATTTTCTAATACGGGGGAGATATTCTAAATAGTAAAAGGGATTGCTACGACTACCGTGGTATAGGAGGAGAACCAAGTTTGAATAAAAAATGCTACAGCCAAGAACAAGCGACCTTCGATGAACTTCGTTGAAACCCTAGCGGATCAATGAGGAGAGGAAGAAGGAGAACTAACCAAGGCTGTTGAACAGCGGAGGTGCGCGGATGAAATCTGATGCGACCAGGTTGATGCAGCGGCCGTTGTTGGAGCAGAGGCAAAGGTCGACGGCGGCGGCAGAGCTCGAGCTCTAGGGCGTCGCGAGGTGGAAGACAAAGACGAAGAGGCACGGGGGGGGGGGGAGTGAAAGGGACCCCGACCCTATTTATAAGGTAAATGGATAAGTGACATGCGCAGGAATCGAGGAGGCCAAAAAATGGACGTGATAGGTGCGAATGCCGCCTTTTTTGGAGATTCATTAAAAAGAAGATTTATGAAGATTTGAGGCTTGTGCAATATTAATGACAGATGACGTCACGGCGGGTTACCAAGACCCTGGAAGATGACATCACGGCGAGTTACAAAGTTTTACAAGAGTAATGAGGCAAGAATTTTTTCTAAGTATTGAAGATTGATATGAACAAGTTCAAATCAACCTGGGGCCTAATGTTGGGGATATAACTATTGGGTTAACCCGCCCAGGAGGGGCCGGGTTAAGTCCCTAGTGGTTCATCGAGACAAAGCCCATGAAGATGCTTAAGATGGTAGTTCATTATGCAGACTCATCAAGGGCCTGAAGCCCAAAGGCGACTTAAGGCCCGAACAAGTGTAAACCGCCATATATGTGTAGCTTGCATTATAAGGCATGTGCAGTTAGTCACCGAGCCGGACACGTTGTTTATGAGTCGGCCAGGACTCTGTAAGCCGCCGGGCGTCGACCTGTGTATATAAAGGGACGACCCGATGGCGACTTAGGGCAAGAGACAACAGATCGAAAGCTAGGTCAAGCGTATTCGTTGCCTGGTAATCGAAGCATAAGCAATACCACCTCAAACTGGATTAGGCCTTTACCTTCGCCGCAAGGGGCCGAACCAGTATAAACTCCTGTGTCCTTTGTCCAGTTTAAGCCCTTTAAGCTAACCTAGTGCGCTGGCTCCACGACTAAGTGCTCTCGCTAGGACATTTGCCGTGACATGTACTCTATGAACTTGAGCTCGATTTTTTGAATCCACTTTATGTTGAATTCAAATCACAGTACATTTCAAGCTCTAGCTAGATCTTCATAATCTAAACCATGTCTCATATGTATAATGTGTTTATCACATAATGTATGGTGCCCCGCCCCCTATTCCTACAAGTATTTAGATGTGAGTTGCAAACGCCACACATTACCACAAATTCAAATAAAATGTGAGATTGTTCAATATATAGTATGGTTTAGATTGTTCGATATTTATTTGTGAGCTGCAAACGCCACACATTATCATAAATTCAAATAAAATGTGAGATTGTTCGATGCATAGTATGGTTTAGATTGTTCGATATTTAGCTGTGAGTTGCAAACACCACGCATTATACATTATGGTATAACATGTCCAAAACCACAGCACGCGTATCACCGCTATATTCATGCATGCATATGTTTAGAACACTATGATCTCCTATTCAAATATATGTATCCACTTTCATATCGAATTATGATCTTTGTTAGTCTCTTACACCCATACAATCCTCTAACCTTTGTAGCTAGCACTAACTTTCTCTCGTGCATGCACACGCCCTCCTCGCCCTCCCCCTCCCTCAGCATTCTATCGATCGCGCACATTCATTTTTTTTTCTTTAGGTCGTTCTCCCACGGTCTCCACAACTCCTTTCTGACACACACCGATCGATAAACCTCTCCAGCGATATCTGCCTACAACATACACACGCACCTTCCATCTCCTCCTTTTTGTGTCCATGCCTCGTGTCTCTCATACGGTCCCACACACGTGTAAACTCTCGCCCCTCTTTTCATCGATCTCATAATGGCACACTCCTCCCCCTATCTAGATAGTAGCTAGGCCTCTCGCACCACCTCCTAGCTCCATTCTCTCTGTCTATCCGTCTCACTGGGCCTTATATGCCTCTAAAAATTGGATGTACACCGACCAATCTCCCGCTATACATATAGCTAGCTAGGTCGTTATCACTACAAAAAAAAGACACATCCGTGACATTTTGGGACGAACGAATTTTTTTCTATCATACTTATGACACTTCTATGACGATAACTGTGACAAAACCCGGTATCATCATAGATGTGGTGGGCTCCTACTTCTATGACAAAAAATCATGACAGAAAATGGGCTTTTCGTCCTGGGCGGGCCGGAGACGTAGCTGCATGACATTCTTTGCGCCGTCCATGACGGAAAAAACCGTGGTAGAAGCGAGGGCGCGGAAAATATCGGGGAGTTCCCGGTTACAGTGGGTGGTCGGGGGCCGCGCGATGCGCGTTTCTCTCGTACACGTACGCGCGTGGGTGCGAGGTGTTGGGCTCTAACTGAACCCGAGCGAGGCGTTGGGCTCTATCTGAACCCGAGCGATTGCACTGCAGGCTACGCGTTACTGAACCCGAGCGATCGATCGATCCTTGCTGTTGACTGAACCCGAGTGTGATTCCTTCGCTACTGCTGCTAACTGAAGCGGATCGAACACTGCTGCCTCCTTCCCCGGATGAACAGTGAGTGTTGTTGAGGGGGTTTGGATGATTAATTCCCGGTGGGGGGTTGGATGAACAAGACCCCATGGTAGTAGAGGCCATTGCCACTGGATGAACAGTACCCCGATCGATCGAGCCGGTGGATGAACAGGACCCCGTGGAGGGCTAGATAAACAGGACCCCGTGGAGGGCTGGTTGAACAGTAGCCGGTGGAGGGCTGGATGAATAGTAGCCGGTGGAGGGCTGGATGAACAGTAGCCCGTGGAGGGGTGGTTGAACAGGACCCCCGCGGAGAGGGCTGGTTGAACAGTAGCCGGTGGAGGAGCGCACGATGGAGGCTGGATGAACAGGAGCCCGTGGATGAACAGTCGCAGGTGGAGGCTGGAGGAGGTTGACGGTGGATGAACAGGAGCCCGTGGAGGCTGGAGGAGGTCGACGGTGGAGATGAACAATATCTCGTGGAGTCCCGTTTTGCGGTACGCCACACCCCTCCCGATGAACAGGACCCCCGTTTCGATCGTAGCGCTCCAACACAAGTCCGTTTCCTCCATTTTGCTGTATGCCACACCCCTCCTGATCAACAGGATCCCATTTCGACCGTAGGAGGTCCGTTTCCTCTGTTTTGCGGTGCACCAGACCCCTCCTGATGAACATGATCCTGTTTCCATCGTGGCCAGTCGAACACAAGGCCGTTTCCTTCGTTCTACGGTACGCCAGGCCTCGTTTCCATCGGCTGTTCCATCCAAGCCGGTTGGCTCCCGATGAACAGCACGCGTTCCATTGCCTCCCGATGAACACGACGCATTCCATTGCCTCCCCATGAGCACGACGACGACGCAGTTTCTCCGTTCCGACCCAGCCATGTACACGAGCCCTGGTCGTACGTATGCGCGAGTAGGCGTTCGAGACCCCGCCTGTATGTATGTACGTGGCCGTATTTACTTTCTTGCACCCTGGCCGCTGTACGTATGTGTACATGCTACGTGCGCGCCTCTACTACCACACGTGCGCGCCTCTACTACCACATGTGCACGCCTCTACATCGACTAGTATGTACGTACACGTTCGCGACCAGAATGACATCGCTACGTACGCTTCGACCAGGTGGGTCTTGACTATCAGGCACTTCCTTGTGTGCGAAGATGTAGCTGGTGGGTCCCAGCAGTCAGGGGGAAATGTTTTTTTTGCGAAATACGGTGGCCCGTCTGGTGGGTCCCTGCTGTCAGGTGTTGGAATCATTATTTTGCGCGTAATAAGGAGGCACTTCCTTACTGCGGCCGTGGACCCAGCTATCAGCCTCTCCACCTACAGTACTCTTCCGATGGAAGTCGTTCCTTGACCACGCCGCGCCGAGAGCACCAGGGCGGCAGACGACGGCAAGGCCTAGGAAGGGGACGATGTGGAGCCGGGGAAGACGCGGCAGTGGAAGCCCACGCGGAGAGGAGTACGAGGGTTCACTGGTTCGGCTGCGGTGTGAGGCTGCCGTCGCCGTAGGGCCTAGACAGCGGTGGGAGTAGTAGGGGGCGGTGAGGACTCCGCGGTAGCACGGCCGGCCACGGGAGGCAGGAGCAGGCGGCACGACTGGCGCTGCTCTGGGCGGCTGGAGCAAGAAGACTAGAGGTTGAAGAAGCACTACGGTCGTTGGATGGACATCGTATGGTCACTGGAGCTAGAGTCGTTCATATTGACTAAGTTGACAAAGACCTCCGTCCCTGTCAACTTAGTAGGCCCACAAGTCAGCCTCCCACTATGCTGGGTCCCAGCTAGCAGGGGGAGTATTCATTTTTCTATGCGCAATAAGGAGGCACTTCCTTGCGTGCGAAGATATAGTTGGTGGGTCCGAGCTGTCAGCGGGGGGAACGTATTTTTTCGCGAAATACAGAGGCCCTTCCGGTGGGTCCCAGATGTCAGGTGGAGGAATCATTATTTTGCGCGTAATAAGGAGCCATTTCCTTGTGTGCGGCCGTGGACCCAGCTGTCAGCCTCTCCACGTACACTCCACTTTCGATGGATGTCGTTCCTTGACCACGCTGCACCGAGAGCACCAGGGCGGTGGACGACGGCGAGGCCTACGAAGGGAACGACACGGAGCCGGGGAAGACACGACAGTGGCTGCCCACACGGTGGGGAGTACGAGGGTTGACTGGTTCGGCTGCCGTCGCCGGAGAATAACAGAAGGTGTGGGTGAGTAGAGGGATGGCTAGGCCAGCGATGGGAGTACGGTGGGGCGGTGAGGCCTGCGCGGCAACACAGCCGGCCGCGGGAGGAGGGAGCAGGCAGTCCCGTCGGCGCTTGTTTGAGCGGCTGGAGCAGGATGAGCGGAGATTGAAGAAGCACGACGGCCGTTGGATGGACATCCAACAGTCACTGCTTGTGCGGCAACCTTTTTTCTAGGAAAACCTCAAATCTGTGGGAAACAGCATACATCCCATCTGCCATTATTTCTAATAATTTACAACCCATTTGCTAATTCTTAAGGGTTTTTTGGAGCCATATTCTTTTTGTTAGCATTACAGCCCATATTGCGGCCACGGTTAAAAAATTATACGAAAATTTGCATATTTCGGTGCGGTCCGAACCGTTTTTAATCCTGAAATTTCGAGTCACATTCAAAGTGATTTTAAAAATAAATGTATATCAATATAAAATCCAACAAATTGTCCACGCATAAAAATCAATGCAATTTAAGATCTCGAAATGAAAAAAAAAGAAATTTGAAACTAATTGCCGGTTTGATGTGTTTTAAAAATGTACAGCCCATTTCTCATTACTCATAGGCCATTTTCTCGGCCAGCCGAATGAAGCTCTCCTCGTCTTGAAAGTTTGCAGCCCAACAGGCCTGACAAAGCGACTTACTTGACAAATCACTAAAAAACTAGGCTAGCCATTTTCAGAAAGAACAAAAAAACTACTGGGCTGGTCTGTGGTAAACATAAAAGAAAAGGTTGTCTAGACAGGCCAGAGTGCCCCGCACAGCCCAGTTGACACCCTGCTTCCGTCTAAAAAAAATTAGATAAATGCCACTCCAATTATGGCGATTCATAAAAATGCCAGTGCAATTTTTAAACTTTGAAAAATGCCACTGCAATTTTTGCGAAAAACGCCACTGCAATTTGCAAACTTTGAAAAACGCCACTCCAGACTTCGAAAAATGTCACTGGAAATGGCATGAAATGGCATTTTTCAAAGTTTGGAAATTGAAGTGGCATTTCTCGGAATCACCAGATTTGGAGTGGCATTTATCAAATTAACCCAAAAAAAATAACTGGGCGAGCTGCTGGGTCCCTGGTGTCAGCTGCTCGTTGTGCAATTCTCTCGTTTATTGACTACATTGACAATGGCATGGGACCCAGATGTCAGAAATCCATTAGGAGGAGCCATTTTTTATTGGCTTCAAATAAGGAGGCACTTGCTTGCGTACTGCCATGACCTTGGTGGGTCCCCACTGTCATCCTCTCCACGTACAATCATCTCCTGATTGTGTACGCGTCAACCTGGTAGGCCCACAAGTAAGCCTCTAAACCCGTGGCGGACAAATACAACCCATTTAAAAAACCAACCCATTCCATACGTTCAAACGGAAAGTTCAACATTCAGAGCAAAGTAACAGGTCTGATCCAGATATAGAGTACTGAACTTCCACGTTGACAACCATCATAGCCAAGTTAACTCTCTACTCCCACTAATACTCTAGTAGTGTACAAGTACTAACTTACTCTTAGCTAACTAGACGATGCCGGCCGCCATCTGCAGTACACGCTAAATGCCGGCACCGGCGTCCTCCGCCTCACCTCGGACTTGCCAGAGGTGCGATAGGGCGCGTTGTTCGTGCACGTTGGCCCTTTCCATGCCGGCGTGGTCCACCGAAGCTTCGGCTTCTAAGCGGGAAACCCACTTGACGAGCTTGTAGTAAAATTCGGCGTCGCGAACGCGTGCGTGCCCGACAGCCTCCAGGGCTATTTGCCGGGCGTCGACCTCCATGTAGTCGGCCCAGGTGCGGGCGCTCTGCTCGCGACTCAGAGCGTCGGTGCGCTGCTGCTCCATGTCCCGCTGGTGGCGCAAATCGGCAATACGCTGCTCCTTCGCCAGGCGGTCGCGCTCCAACAACTCCTCATACTCTACATTGCCATCTAAAGGCCGATAGAATTCCTCCTCCCTCTGTCTGCCTTCCGGTGAAAAACCGAACACTAGTTCAGGCGGTGACCGCCTCCGGCGTCACCTATCGCGGTCGGGTGGGGGCATGGCGGACGTGGCGAGAGCGAGGATAAGTGGCGAGCGACGTCGGGCCGGTGGGGGCTTATGAGATTGTTACTACTGAGGGAGCACGTGTTATCTCCCATGGTCGCCCTCTCTGGACCTATTCCAACACCCGTTGCAGGGTATTCGGGATGTATACTAGTGTGCTAGAGCCAACACATTCTCCCTGGTTCAGTATTGATAGTCTTGGAGAAAACTTGCTCTTCCTTTGCCCAAACTATCCAATGATGGTGAAAGGTGATCCAGCTGCTGTTGACACAACGTTACTACCATTTATTAGAAGCAATTGTATCTGTACCTCAGACATTGCGGTGGTTCCCTACCCTGGTCCTGATACATGCCGCTTCAGCCTGGATGATCAGTCCTGCGTTGCTCTTGATATTGACAATAGCTGGCCCTTCCCAGAGCACCAATGGTTCAAAGCAAGCGTTTCCAACGCCAAGGATTGTTTGAGTGGAAGTTCATTTCATTGCTTGTTATTTGTTGTGTGATGAAAACTTTAGTATTTACTAGAATGTTTTGTTGGAAATAATCTATAATCCAACATGTATCCTCGTTGTCGTTGTGTGTTGATGAATTGTTGTATGTAATGAATGGTACATTTGCAAATGCATGTCATAGACTCAATTTATGAATGGTTTTCGAGTCACTTCTTGGAGTGTGAGTACCGTAGTAGTATAGCCAGCATCCGGTTAGTATATGAAGTTGCCACATCACTTAGAGCGAACCTAATATTCAAGTATGCTAACCCTCCACTGGCGTGCTGCTTCAAATGGCGGACGAAGTGAGAGGTCACGTCACCTTGTGTCCAGATCTGAGATGCCATGTGTACCAGATGAATGACTCCAAGTTCGACCACCGTGATGCTAGGTGCGAGCCGAGGAACACTGTTAGAGAGACCCCCCCTCATAATTTTCCTACATTGGTCGTTTGATTCATAGGATAGAATGCTATAGGATTTTTTTCCTATGTAATCATGTTTTAATTGGCAATCTAGCATCCACTCCAAGTTTTGTTTCACTTCCTTTGTTCCTACGAAGAGAGTACTTGCTCTAAATGATGTGCCGCTGCAAGAGCCGCCTATATTAATTAACCATGCTCTAAAAAGGTGGACCAGCTTTGGTTATGGTAGTACTGTACTAGGTTAGTAGGTGACCTTGCGCTTGGCTCTTCTCCTCTTCCGGAAGTCGAACAATAATGATGGTATTATAGTAGTACTTCTGGCAATCTGACACCAAATAAACTGCTGCACGTCCACCGCTTGTAAGCAAAAGTTTCTCCTCGTGCTGCCAGCCACCGCGCATGCGTTGGCGAGGGAGAAGGCGTAGTAAGCAAGCTTCTCGTCGTTCTGCGAGTTGACGGGACACATCAAAGTTACGTATTTATTAGTACTCTCTTCAAAAAGGGCCGACCATGTCCATGGCTACCATCCCGTGCTCTGTCATTGAGTATGTGCACTATTCACGTGCCATCGAGGAGAAAAAATATTGCGTAGTACTAGGTGCCATCAAAGTGCATGACTCACTTACGCCCTGCATATCTCCAGTTTCTTGCATGACATGCCACCTTAATGCTAGATGTCCCGTGTGTCATGGAGACATATAGTATGATATTTAAAATGGAGGCATATAGATGTCCCGCGTGTCGGCAAAAGGATGATCAAAGCTCATGTCTTAAACGAAAGAGTGGAAGAACATAGATTCCCGATGACCGAGAAGGAGCAACAAACCTCGCGGTGGAGCGTCTGCACTCATAATATTTTATATTATTCAGCGATATAAAATCAACCAAATCTGTCCATGTTCCTATACCATTCTATAGTATGAGAATAACTTTGAACGTAAGCCATTGATTCACTCTATCCAATGGTCATAGTTGGAAAATCCAAACAAAACCAAGCATTGGATCAACTCTTTTAGCACTTAGATTATTGCCGCCTGCCCACCAAGCCCACCTATATATCCGCTCATGTGTGATGACCACAGGAGCTATCCACTTAGATTGTATGTTAAAAAAATAAAGGTCGATAACTAATGCGGTACCTCGGGCCAACGCGGCCAGATCGCATTTTGCACGAGAAATTACACACCATGTTTCATTGACATGTGGTCCTGTTCAAACATGGCAGTGAGACGACGACGAGTCCTTTTGTAAAATTTCCGAACGGACGTGTAGGCCGGGGCGCCTCTTCGTGTACGGTCGCAAACTGACAACCGTCCACCGACTCTTCGCCTTTCCCTCTCGATTTGGAACTGCTGTCGCACGCTCTTCCTCCCTCCTCCATTTGCCTTCACCCTTGCTTCTGCCATTGTTCGATCGTCTTCTCCATGGAGGGAACAGGCCGGAAACGACCACGTTATTCTTGCCCTGATCTAAAAGATGACGTGGTGGAGGAACTCATTGATCGGTGCGACGTCATCACCTCGGCTAGCATGGCAGGTTCGTTCAAGACCATTCTTGACTCAACTAATAACATCATTACAAGGAACCCAAGGGTCCAGGAGCGGTTTGATCTCCCCTATCTTCTTCGCCGTGACCCTGCTGACTGGCGCGGGGACGAGGGAAGCCTCGCCTTGTGCAAGTTGATGCCGCTTGATAATGATACGTATGATGTTAAGATGCCATCGCTTGAGGGCAAGGCTTGGGCAGGCGCAAATGAATATTGGGTTGTTTATATTGAGTACAACTGCGAGTGGGAACTTGTGAATGTGTACACTCGTCACCGGGTTCCACTTCCAATAATCTCAGACTGCCCAGAGGTTGAGGACACCGGTATTCTACGCATTTTCAAATACGATCATGGTGACTATCTTCTACGAAAGATAGCAATTTGTCGAGTTCCCAACCTCTCTTGGCATTACAGGAACTATGGAGTTGTTGCTATCTTCAACAAGCTTGTTGCCATCCTTAGTGGTTCCACTGGATGGATATTGCTCAAAAATCAGTTTCTATACACGGATGTGTACTGTGATGCAATTCAATACGAGGGTCTTGTGTTTGCTGCACCACTCGTGGCACTGTTTTTGCATGGGATCCTCGTAGTTTCGGTACATTTGTCTTCCACCATAATTATAATTGTTTCATCCACATGCATGCGAGTTAGCAAGTGTCCCTTTACTAATTAACCTTTTTTTGTGTTTCCAAGGTCCTGTGAACATCCCACCACCTATACTTGAAATTTTTTATAACCAAGGGGGAGATGACGACGGTGATGATCACGAGCATGAGGATGAGGAGGGCCCATATACTCAGTGGCGCCTGGCAACTTATTCTGATGGATCACCCCTTCTTGTCTGTATACAGCCCACTGTTGATGTTACTACTAAGGAAGCAGGTGTTGTCTCCCATGGTCGCACTCTCCGGACCTATTCCAACACCCGTTGCATGGTATTAGGGATGGATACTAATGTGCTAGCGCCAACACCTTCTCCCTGGTACAGTATTGATAGTCTTGGAGAAAACTCGCTCTTCCTTGGACAAAACTATCCAATGATGGTGAAAGGCGATCCAACTGCTGTTGACACAACGTTACTACCATTTATGAGAAGCAACTATATCTATACCTCGGACATTGCGGTGGTTCCCTACCCTGGTCGTGATATAGTAGGCCACTTCAGCCTGGATGATCAGTCCTGCGTTGGTCTCGAGATTGACAGTAGCTGGGCCTTCCCAGAGAGTCACTTGTAGTTCAAAGCAAGCGTTTCCAACGCCGAGGATTGGCTGAGTTGAAGTTCATTTCATTGCTTGTTATTTGTTGTGTGATGAAAACTTTAGTATTTATAATGTATCCTCGTTGTCGTTGTGGGTTGATGACCTATTGTATGTAATAAAATGATATGCCTATGATAAACTTACTAAATTTATGAATGGCTTTCGAGTCGCTTCTCTGAGTGGGTGCTGCGACGAGGCAAAAATATATTTTCCGAATACATAATTGTACGTGCATTGCAACATGTTATCGGATGAGGCCAATCAACAATAGTACACTATTTGTACTAGCTTCACATGCTGCACTATCTCTATGTCTACGTACGTAATACAACAAGTTTTAAACTTGAGACCGGCCACCCACCCTCACAAAGAACACTTTTTAACCTAGCACAGACTCCAGGAAATTTGGCCACAGTGTGAGGTGGGCCATATCTTAATGTGTTCGCTGTACGTAACCAACACCTCAAATCCTCGATACTACTACTATTATATACTACTACTTGGAGTACTAGTTGGGTGGCATGGGCCAGAACAAGCATTCACGTCCAGGAGTACGGCACACGCCACCAGCACGACTTCCATCTGACACCATATTTCTTGGAGCCATGCTACAACTATCTCTTCAACCTCGTCGTTTCTCTAACTCACCACCACGCGGCGGGTGAGGTGGGGGTTTGCCGATAGTCGGTTTCCTCAACTGCGGTCCCACTTGTAAGGCCAACTCCAACGCACGACCCCAAACGGACCTCCATTTTGCCTAGATTCTGTCCATTTGGGTAGGGCAATGGGGTCGTGTCCGGGCCATTTCTCGGATGCGGTGCCCGTGCGCCCAACGCGCGAACGCATCCCGGCCGCGTACATTTTTCTTTGCAAACACATATTTTTTTTTCATCATTGATTTTTGGTACATGGAAATACATCACCAAAATTTGACTAGAAAAGCAAGATCAAAGAAAACAAGAACCACAAGAATACATTTTAGAAGATATCCAACTTCCATAACTGCTCCCGTAAGTTGGATTAGTGCCTTCTCGATGCATTCAGCGTTGATCTGCGGAGGCTCGATCTTGCGTGCTTCTTTCTTCTTCGAGTGTAAAGAAGTAGACGTTGCTTCCTCGCATCTAGTCTCATGTCTAGCCTCTATTCTATCAACAAGTGCACTAGTCTCATCTCTAGCCTCTATGCTAGCTAAAAGTGCTACAACATCTACTAAATTGCGCTCTATCAATATATCGATGTACTCTTCTTCCCAATACCAAAACTTGCATCCATTCTACACAATAAAATTTTAAGTTAGCACAGCAAGTCTAATCCGAGAGCACAACCGAAGCTAAAGTAGCACATACCCCATCGGTTGAGCAATTGATGAACACCCATCCGGGATGTTCCGGCGTTGTAGACACGCAGCGCAAGACTAGCGATGGCACCCGCAGGGTTTGGGTACGGGTGGAGCCACCCCATACCCTTACCCGTCATCTCAAACCTTACCCATCACCCGGACCCATACCTGTTGACGGGTACAATTTTTTCCCATACCCGTCACCCATCTGGGTAAATGGGTACCCGTGGGTAAAATTCCCCAGATTTGCAATACATCAGTTTGAGTATTACATAGTCATAAATAATAATTTATAAACAACAACACATCATGACAGCAACACATACTCGTTCATGGGCCAGCTATTGTAGTGGGCGGCCTAACATGAATGCATAATGAGGTCTTTTTAGGGCAGTGGGATTTATGTACATTAATATGTTTAAAATGTGAATAAATAATATATAAGGCCTACTTTTCAGAATATATGCGGGTACATGGGTATGGGTTATACTAAACCATACCCGTACCCACTATACCCGATGGGTATGAAATTTTCCTATTTATGTACCCATGGGTATTTTTTTGACCCATACCCTTGCCCTAATAGGATTTTTACCCGCAGGGTATGCGGGTAATGGGCACCCATTGCCATCCCTACGCAAGACCTTCTTTGGGAAGTCGTCGCACGTAATGAGTGGCAATGGTGCGCCGATGAGCTTTTGGGCCAGCACCGAGCCCGGCCGACCACCATTCATGTATCTGCCGGCGGACCGCCGACGGTGTAGATCCGAGCGGCTAGAGGAGGAGTCAGTACCTGCATGCGGCCTTGTGGCCTTGCCGAGGCCTTCCGGCCCGGTGCCCGGCCAGTCCATGGCGCGGCGCGGCCTCCCACAATCGGGCGAGCTCAAGCCCGACCGGATTCGCTCCAAATCCGGTCGCCAGGTGCGCAAAACACGTAGCCGTGGTTGGGTAGCTCCGGGTCATCGAGGGAAAGGGGGCTGAGCGAGCGCGTGTCCGAGCTGCACACGTTGGAGTTGGCCTAGCAGCATGGTGGACCAACCGTGTGGGGGTGCCAAGTGGCTTCACTCGTGTGGGGGACGGAAGCCATCCCGCGCGGGCGCTAGGTCTAACAGGACGACCTTGTCGTCAGTGTGTGACCTCTATGGCAACCGTCCGCTCCCCACTAGCCTCTTCATTGACATGTGGTCCCGTTCCCACATGTTAGTGAGACGATGGCTAGTCCTTTTGTACAATTTCCGAACGGATGTCTATGTAGGCCGGGGCGCCTCTTCGTGTACCGTGGAATGGGCCATAACTAGCATTCACGTCTAGTAGTACGACACGCCACCCACACGAGTCCCATCCGACAACAATTTTCTTGGAGTCCATGCTACAACCATCTCTTCTCCCTCCTGTTTTCTCAGCCATCGCGTGCTGGGCGGGGTGGGGGTTTGCCGATAGTCGGTTTGCTCAACTGTGGTCCCACTTGTAAGTGAAAATGCAACACGGCACACGTTCCCCCTTGAGTGGCGTGCCGGACCAACCGTGTGGGCACTCTACTGGGCAGCGGGGTGCGACGCGAACACGACAAGCTAGCTTTTCCTTTTGAACTTGTAACTTGTAAAATTTGGTTCTGCTCCATGGCGTGACCGATAGATAGAAATAATGATTTTCCCTAGAGTAATGAGAAGTTAGGTTCTGGCGCGGTTCATGCATGGAGTACGTACAAAAATTATGAAGTTGATGCGAAAGGTAAGATAATTACTAGTAGTACCATATACTACTACATGGATTTGATGGAAAGATAAAGATACATACGGATCCATCAACGACATCCTCACGCCCTAGTGCGCCGGGTCACCAACCGACGTGTGAGGAGCAGCAGCGTTGGTGGCAAGCTCAACGTGCTTCTGAACAATGCCGTCCAAGGTTGCCCTGCGGGTCAAGAAGGCCAGCGACCTATCGTCCTCCTCTGGCACGTAGTAGTCCTTGTGGACGATTTGCGCGTAGACGTGGGTGATTATGTCGACGGTGTCTTGCTGCACCAGGCGCTGCGCGGCAAGCACGACCTCGAGGTGGACATTCTCCGGCGTGACGGCAGGCAGTCGCAGGGCCACGAGTGCGTCGAAGAGGTTTTCACCATAGAGGCCGTTGAGGGTGGCGGGCATCGCAGAGCCTGGGTGCGTGGGCTGGAGGCGTATGTCAAGGTCGTCCGTGAGCTTCTTGACGACGGTGAACTTGTCGAGGAAGCCGATGAGGACCTTGTCGAACAAGGAGACGAAGCTGTCGTCCAAGCGGCCTCTTAGCCTGGCAGCCTCAAGCACGACCTGGAGACGTTCCTCGGTGCCGGGCCGCAGGCCGGCGTCGTGGAACATCTAGCACAGTCGGCTGATGCTCGCGCTCATCGCCTCCATGGGTGTAGCTTCTAGTCAACTGATCTTGCGATTGGAGTGATCACTCTTGCCCTTGGCTAGGGTGCGTAGGTGCATAGGATTTCGTAGATTGGACTGGCGGGGAGCCTTTATATGAGAAGTGCAGACTGCGTTGAATTCACGTGCGTGTTGGCCATCTACTCCTCGGCCCTCTACTGCACCTACCTTTGGCTGTATGACAGGTGGGCCAGCCACCTGTTGGGCCCACGTGTCATACAACCAAAGGCAGGTGCAGTAAGTCAATGAAGCTGCGTCCCCCTCTGTGCCGGTGCAGTATAGTCATATCACCGAACCTATAGTTGGGGCCAAACGAGAGAACTTTGATGTTTACTGGTTTATTGGTCCCCTTTGCATTTTGCGCCAAGTTTTGACCTTTGATTTAACTGATAAAATGTTAATGCATGTAACAAAAAATGTTGTGTAATCCCAAAACACTTAGGCACGGTACATTAACTCCCTCCTCATTTCTTATTTCGTGACATATCGACCAATGAGAGATGTGGGCCGTGCATACTTCAATGACTTGAGACTACCAAACATGACATGCAGTGGTTAGTTCATTGCATGTAATCCTATTAATTAGCAAAAAGACATTAAGTTCTCTCGCCGATAGGAATAAAACAATACACCATGTATTTATTTACACAGGGAGTAGTACATTTTTTGTGACATGCATTACTAGATATTGCTAGTCAAATACTAAATCCAGATGGACGTGGTAGTACTACAAAATCCAGACGGTGGTGCTAGTACTAGTAGTAGTACTACCAATGTACTAGTAGCACTGTACTACGCGTTGGTCAAATTATTACGTGTTGCTCCTCATAGTGAAGTGACAAGACCCTGGGCCGGAGATGACACCTGAGTATAGGCGCCGTGTTCGGCATACCATAGTCAGCCTCACCGTCTGCAGTCGCTATCATCATGGCTGTAGAGCTAGCCTGCTTACAACTAGCCGTGTTCGACATAATTTCCCGTGCGTAGATGCCCGTGCATTGCACGGAACACCAAGATTGGGGGTGGACGGCGCCGACAGCGGCCATCGTGCCAGATTTTTCCATGGCCTTCTAGATGTGGTTGGGAGGAGATAAGGCTGATTGTGAGAGACAAGGAGTTGTTTGTAAATAGGGAACAAGTGCGGGCATCTTTTTGCAAAACTAGAGAAGTTTGGTTTGTATGCGTCGGATCTAGATCCGACGGCTATTGGTGAAAGATGGCAGGCACAACATCATCACCAACTCAGGACCTCTTTGATTCGCAGGATCTTGAAAACGCAGGAATAGGACACGGCAATATTACAAGTTTCAAACTGATATTACAAATGTTAGGAGTAATGCTGCACCCATGAAGAGGGAATTACTAGGAAGTCTACGTAAGAACTTTCGTTACCTTAGGTGGATGCAGCATTATCGTACAAACTAAAATCCACCACCCTGACAAGTCACTAATGGGCAAAATTCGAACCAGATAAGAGTCGTGCGTTCCCTTCTTTCCAAGCGTCCCTTTGGTTTCGTCTCTGGCCACTTGATGTTTCAAAAACAAATTCAGCTTCTGCGGGGAATTTGTCATTTAGGCTTAGACGCTTGCGGTGATCAGCACGCCATTCATTATTGCGCCAGAGAACGCCAAACCTCATTACCTTGAGCACACTTGCCTCCAGAACAAAGAACCTAACCAATTTAATCTCAGATGTGCTGCCTCGGTAGTCGATCAAATCAATTTCTGTAAGATGGAGATCAAGGCATTCGATGAGATTATTATAGTGTAGCACATTTTTCAATTTCGGGTCTTTTGTTATCTGCAAAAGAAGAGAACATATTAGAACAGCTGGCTGTATAAGATTGTCGTGTCATCAAGAGGTACCAATATCATTCACTCATACGATAGGGTTGGCTAGCTAGTGATATTTTTCCACTCTCTCTCTCTCTCTCTCTCTCTCTCTCTCTCTCTTTCTCTCTCTCTTTCTCTTTCCTCTCATTTACGTAGGAGCACATGAAGAGCTTGGGCATTTGTTGCCTTCCACTATGTGGCCGATGCCATATTTCTCAAAAGTATGCCACATAATATGCATCGATGTCAAATCAAAAGATTTTGGCACCGCTCTCGTGATGTAAGAGAGTTGGCACCACTGTGCACATAGACCCACATGTATAAACAAATCAATCAAACCAACGACACCAGCTTCTCACTCTCCCAAACAAGTGTTTTGTTATTGCCTTAGTCCTCTCTCTCTCTCCCACGCAAGTGTTTTTTCATTGCGTGAGTTAATTTGGCACCGGAGCAAAGTAGGTGATCCAGATTGGGGCACCAGGTGAGCAATGGAGGGGCATCGATGCCAAATGCATCACAAGTGAATTTGGCACGTGTTTTGGCCTACATAGTGGAGGTCTGTTATAGCCCACTTTTGTACTACCTCGTATTTAGTGTAAAATTTTGACGATTGATTTACCTAAGAAAATGCCAATGCATGTCACCAAAAATTATACCATTTGAAATTCTGTTCAAATACAAATCCAACGATATAATTTTTAGTGACATGCATTAACATTTTGTCAGTTAAATCTATGGTCAAATTTTGATACTACAAAATAGGAAGAGTAAACCAGGATGGAGGTAGTACTTGCTCTTAGGGTAACCATAGAGCTACTAGTCTAAGTTACTTTCCACTATGACTAGCCTAGGCTACTATAGTAGTACAACAAAATAATGATGCAGGTGATCATGTGAGAAAAATACTAAAAACATTTCTTTCGGTGCAGTGCATAGATGCAATTTTGAACACTACACTTGTCATCGTAATTTGGGAAAATTACTAAAAAATCGACCTACGTTGTGATTACCGTTTACTAATAGGAAAGAAGTTTCACCTCGATGAGTGGCTTCTCCATGCACGGAAAGCATGTAAGGAATCCAACAACTTGATCCAGATTGGAGCCGATAGATTTTATTGCCAAGATCTTCACTGTGCGCATAGACTGGGTCAAGGTTGTGGGAATCATTTTATGGAAGACGGTCGTAAATACATCAAGAAGAAATTTAAAAATGTGTATTTTAAGAAGATGGAGAAGAAGATGAGTGTTGTACCTGAACGATTACGGATCCAATAAAGAGTTCGGAGAATTTGGCAGACGAGTACACCAACGCTGTCAATTTCGGCGCGTCAATGACCCAAATTTTTGTTGGACCTTCTAGATCAGATACAAGCAATCTCTCAAGGAAAGGCGCATTCTCAATGACCATAATGTGGAACAGCTGGAGTGATCTCTTCCCAATTGATGTCTTGTTGCGGGGCCAGCAAGACACAAAAATCCATCAGAGATTCATCGAGGCGATGTGGAGGCTAATGAACCCATGGATCTTCTCAAGACGAAGGTACTCGAGCGCAGTACAGCTGCGGAGCAGGTGCTCCATAGCCTGCTTCGAGATGCCAACGTCGAAGAGGTCGAGCTGCTTGAGTTGAGGGAGAACAAGGGCGGGCGCGACATTAATCTGGGGAAGATAGCAGGAGCTGAAGTTGGCCCGGCGCATCATTGGCGTGAGGCGGAGCGCGGACGGCGGCAGAGAGCAACATCGTCTAGCTTCAAAGCTGAGCTCCTCGAGCTGATCTAGGGCGGGGGATAAGAACCACTCGTCGAACTTGGCTTGGACCTTGCAGTTGGTATTGAACATGCGGATGTCAAGGCGTCTGGCTGGCCCAGGGTGCAATGAAAGGATCTTGGAGATTGTGGCCATGCATTTGTAATCCCCGTTGGAGAGGGAGCTGTCGACGGTGAGGTTGAGGCGGACGCGGCGCCAGAGGGGGCGCCACCGCCGGGAGAGCAGGGCGGTCCGCACGGCAGATTTGGTGGGGAGGAGGCTGATGATGACGAGCAGCATGTTGTCGGGGAGGTTGCTGAGGAAGTCCAGGCTCGCCGGATGCGGTTTTGGCTCGAGCCGCCTCCGCTTATTGGCTGCCTCGCCGTCCATCTCAACCGGCAGCGACGCCGGTGTACACGTGTGCTGGTCTGTGTTGTGTGCTGGCCTGCTGGGTGTGCGCGAGTGCGTCCTTCTGTGCATGCCGCCGCGGAGTGGTGAATTGTGCGTGAGTGTGTCCTTCATGCGGAAGAAGTGCGCCCTCAATTTACTAGCGTGATGGGTGCTACCCCGAGTGGTTTCAACTTTGTTTACTTCACCGCGTGTCAGATGGGCCTCTAGTTTACTTATTTTCACCCACTGCCACATGGGCCAGCACATGAAGATAGATAACGCGAGCTGACAAGGCAGCATGTGGACTGGTTGACTGGTCAACTAAACAATATACGGAGCTATACGTTGACACGTTGAGCGTATAATCCGTCGGTATAGAGAGTTCAAGTGAGAGGGGAGGCCCGTGAGACCCTCCGTTCGATAATGTAGTGCCAACATTTTTTTGAAGTCAAACTTTTGAAACTTTGACCAAGTTTATAAGGAAATTACTTATGTCTACAATACCAAAGATAAATGATGGTATGAAGTAAGTACATGGTGTGATGAATCTAATGATTGTTCCAGATGTAAATGTTTTTCTCCACATATACGTGGTCAAACTTTTCGGAGGTTTGACTTTTCAAAACATCCATATGCTTATGGACGTGAGAGAGTCCCTAACTAGAGAGAGAGAGTGAGAGAGAGTGTGTGTGAAATAGAAAGAGTGAGTGAAAAAAGTGTGTGTGCGTGTGTGAAAAAGACATGGACAACACACGATAAAAGTAGAGAAAAGGTGTGTGTGTCTTATGCAAACATATCACACATGCATGTTCGACAATGGAAGCAAGGTGAGGAGATCGTGTGTGGTTGTTTGCAACCGAGAGAGAAGACCCCTAGCACGTGGCAAACCGGGGTCTGACAAGCAAGGGAGAGAGAGGTCGAGAGAGACGTACGGAGAAAATGCAGACATGGGGAGGAGAGAGTGTATGTTTGTGATAGAGAGATCCCCTGGAGATCGTGATGGGAGTACATGGGTGGGAGATCGAGTGACAAGGTGTGTGCGCGATAGAAGATACCACGAGAGATATCGAGATATACGCATGGATGGAAGGAGACAATACGTGTGTTCCTGATGGCTAGTGAGAGATAATTATACTTAGGAGGGGGAGTGTGTATGCCTATGATGGAGTGAGGGATTATGGTACTTAGGGGGGTGCGTGTTGTTGGGGAACGTAGTAATTTCAAAAAATTCCTACGCGCACGCAAGATCATGGTGATGCATAGCAACGAGAGGGGAGAGTGTTGTCCACCTACCCTCGTAGACCGAAAGCGGAAGCGTTAGCACAACGCGGTTGATGTAGTCGTACGTCTTCACGATCCGACCGACCAAGTACCGAACGCACGGGACCTCCGAGTTCAGCACACGTTCAGCCCGATGACGTCCCTCGAACTCCGATCCAGCCGAGTGTTGAGGGAGAGTTTCGTCAGCACGACGGCGTGGTGACGATGATGATGTTCTACCGATGTAGGGCTTCGCCTAAGCACCGCTACAGTATTATCGAGGTGAACTATTGTGGAGGGGGGCACCGCACATGGCTAAAAGATCAAACGATCAATTGTTGTGTCTATGGGGTACCCCCCTGCCCCCGTATATAAAGGAGCAAGGGGGAGGCGGCCTGCCAAGGAGGAAGGCGCGCCAAGGGGGGAGTCCTACTCCCACCGGGAGTAGGACTCCTCCTTTCCTTGTTGGAGTAGGAGAGAAGGAAAAAGGGGGAGAGGGAGAAGGAAAAGCGGGCTGCACCCCTTGTCCAATTCGGACCAGAGAGGGGGGGTGTGCGCCTCCTTCCTTTTGGCCTCTCTCCTCTATTCCCGTATGGCCCAATAAGGCTCAATACTTCTCCCCGGCGAATTCCCGTAACTCTCCGGTACTCCGATAAATACCCGAATCACTCGGAACCTTTCCGAAGTCCGAATATAGTCGTCCAATATATCGATCTTTACGTCTCGGCCATTTCGAGACTCCTCGTCATGTCCCCGATCTCATCCGGGACTCCGAACTACCTTCAGTACATCAAAACACATAAACTCATAATATAACCGTCATCGAACTTTAAGCGTGCGGACCCTACGGGTTCGAGAACTATGTAGACATGACCGAGACATGTCTCTTGTCAATAACCAATAGCGGAACCTGGATGCTCATATTGGCTCCCACATATTCTACGAAGATCTTTATCGGTCAGACCGCATAACAACATACGTTGTTCCCTTTGTCATCGGTATGTTACTTGTCCGAGATTCGATCGTCGGTATCTCAATACCTAGTTCAATCTCGTTACCGACAAGTCTCTTTACTCGTTCCGTAATACATCATCCTGCAACTAACTCATTAGTTACAATGCTTGCAAGGCTTATACTGATGTGCATTACCGAGAGGGCCCAGAGATACCTCTCCGACAATCGGAGTGACAAATCCTAATCTCGAAATACGCCAACCCAACAAGTACCTTCGGAGACACCTGTAGAGCACCTTTATAATCACCTAGTTACGTTGTGACTTTTGGTAGCACACAAAGTGTTCCTCCGGTAAACGGGAGTTGCATAATCTCATAGTCATAGGAACATGTATAAGTCATGAAGAAAGCTGTAGCAACATACTAAACGATCGAGTGCTAAGCTAACGAAATGGGTCAAGTCAATCACATCATTCTCCTAATGATGTGATCCCATTAATCAAATGACAACTCATGTCTATGGCTAGGAAACATAACCATCTTTGATCAACGAGCTAGTCAAGTAGAGGCATACTAGTGACACTCTGTTTGTCTATGTATTCACACAAGTATTATGTTTCCGGTTAATACAATTCTAGCATGAATAATAAACATTTATCATGATATAAGGAAATAAATAATAACTTTATTATTGCCTCTAGGGCATATTTACTTCAGTCTCCCACTTGCACTAGAGTCAATAATCTAGATCACATCGCCATGTGATTTAACATCAATAGTTCACATCACCATGTGATTAATACCCATAGTTCACATCGTCATGTGACCAACACCCAAAGGGTTTACTAGAGTCAATAATCTAGTTCACATCGCTATGGGATTAACACCCAAAGAGTACTAAGGTGTGATCATGTCTTTCTTGTGAGATAATTTTAGTCAACGGGTCTGTCACATTCAGATCCGTAAGTATTTTGCAAATTTCTATGTCTACAATGCTCTGCATGGAGCTACTCTAGCTAATTGCTCCCACTTTCAATATGTATCCAGATTGAGACTTAGAGTCATCTGGATCAGTGTCAAAATTTGCATCGACGTAACCATTTACGACGAACCCTTTTTTTTACCTCCATAATCGAGAAACATATCCTTATTCCACTAAGGATAATTTTGACCGCTGTGCAGTGATCTACTCCTAGATCACTATTGTACTCCCTTGCCAAAATCAGTGTAGGGTATACAATAGATCTGGTACATAGCATGGCATACTTTATAGAACCTATGGCCAAGGCATAGGGAATGTCTTTCATTCTCTTTCTATCTTCTGCCGTGGTCGGGCTTTGAGTCTTACTCAATTTCACACCTTGTAACACAGGCAAGAACTCTTTCTTTGACTGCTCCATTTTGAACTACTTCAAAAGCTTGTCAAGGTATGTTCTCATTGAAAAACTTATCAAGCGTCTTGATCTATCTCTATAGATCTTGATGCTCAATATGTAAGCAGCTTCACCGAGGTCTTTCTTTAAAAAAACTCCTTTCAAACACTCCTTTATGCTTTGCAGAATAATTCTACATTATTTCCGATCAACAATATGTCATTCACATATACTTATCAGAAATGCTATAGTGCTCCCACTCACTTTCTTGTAAATACAGGCTTCACCGCAAGTCTGTATAAAACTATATCCTTTGATCAACTTATCAAAGTGTATATTCCAACTCCGAGATCCTTGCACCAGTCCATAGATGGATCGCTGGAGCTTGCATATTTTGTTAGCACCTTTAGGATTGACAAAACCTTCTGGTTGCATCATATACAACTCTTCTTTAATAAATCCATTAAGGAATGCAGTTTTGTTTATCCATTTGCCAGATTTCATAAAATGCGGCAATTGCTAACATGTTTCGGACAGACTTAAGCATAGATACGAGTGAGTAACTTTCATCGTAGTCAACACCTTGAACTTGTCGAAAACCTTTTGCGAGAATTCTAGCATTGTAGATAGTAACTCTACTATCAGCGTCCGTCTTCCTCTTGAAGACCCATTTAATCTCAATGGCTCGCCGATCATTGGGCAAGTCAATCAAAGTCCATATTTTGTTCTCATATATGGATCTCATCTCAGATTTCATGGCCTCAAGCCATTTCGCGGAATTTGGGCTCACCATCGCTTCTTCATAGTTTGTAGGTTCGTCATGGTCTAGTAACATAACCTCCAGAACAGGGTTACCGTACCACTCTGGTGCGGATCTTACTCTGGTTGACCTACGAGGTTCGGTAGTAACTTGATCTTGAAGTTAAATGATCATCATCATTAGCTTCCTCACTAATTGGTGTAGGAGTCACAGGAACAGATTTCTGTGATAAACTACTTTCCAATAAGGGAGCAGGTACAATTACCTCATCAAGTTCTACTTTCCTTCCACTCACTTCTTTCGAGAGAAACTCCTTCTCTAGAAAAGGATCCTTTCTTAGCAATGAATATCTTGCCTTCGGATCTGTGATAGAAGGTGTACCCAACAGTCTCCTTTGGGTATCCTATGAAGACACATTTCTCCGATTTGGGTTCGAGCTTATCAGGTTGAAGCTTTTTCACATAAGCATTACAACCCCAAACTTTAAGAAACGACAACTTTTGTTTCTTGCCAAACCACAGTTCATATTGTTCGTCTCAACGGACTTAGACGGTGCCCTTTTTAATGTGGATGCAGATGTCTTCAATGCATAACCCCAAAACGATAGTGGTAAATCGGTAAGAGACATCATAGATTGCACCATATCTAATAAAGTACGGTTACGATGTTCGGACACACCATTACACTGTGGTGTTCCAACTGGCGTGAGCAGTGAAACTATTTCACATTGTTTTAACTGAAGGCCAAACTCGTAACTCAAATATTTCATCTCTGCAATCTTATCGTAGAAACTTTTATTTTCTTGTTACGATGATTCTCCACTTCACTCCGAAATTCTTTGAACTTTTCAAATGTTTCAGACTTGTGTTTCATCATGTAGATATACCCATATCTGCTCAAATCATCTGTGAAGGTCGGAAAATAACGATACTTGCCGCGAGCCTTAACACTCATCGGACCGCATACATCAGTATGTATTATTTCCTATAAGTCAGTTGCTCGCTCCATTGTTCCGGAGAATGGAGTCTTAGTCATCTTGCCCATGAGGAATGGTTCGCAAGCATCAAGTGATTCCAAAAGTCCATCAGCATGGAGTTTCTTCATGCGCTTTACACCAATATGACCTAAACGGCAGTGCCACAAATAAGTTTCACTATCATTATTAACTTTGCATCTTTTTGTTTCAATATTATGAAAATGTGTATCACCACGATCGAGATCCAACAAACCATTTTCAATGGGTGTATGACCATAGAAGGTTTTATTCATGTAAACAGAACAACAATTATTCTCTAACTTACATGAATAACTGTTTTTCAATAAACATGATCCAATCATATTCATGCTCAACGCAAACACCAAATAACACTTATTTAGGTTCAACACTAATCCCGAAAGTATAGGGAGTCTGCGATGATGATCACATCAATCTTGGAACCACTTCCAACACACATCGTCACTTCACCCTTAACTAGTCTCTGTTTATTCTGCAACTCCCGTTTCGAGTTACTAATCATGGCAACTGAACTAGTATCAAATACTTAGGGGTTGCTATAAACACTAGTAAATTACACATCAATGACATGTATATCAAATATACCTTTGTTCACTTTGCCATCCTTCTTATCCGCCAAATACTTGGGGCAGTTCCGCTTCCAGTGACCAGTTCCTTTGTAGTAGAAGCACTCAGTCTCAGGCTTAGGTCCAGACTTGGGCTTCTTCACTTGAGCAGCAACTTGCTTGCCGTTCTTCTTGAAGTTCCCCTTCTATCCCTTTGCCCTTTTCTTGAAACTAGTGGTCTTGTTAACCATCAACACTTGATGCTCTTTCTTGATTTCTACCTTCGTCGATTTCAGCATCGCGAAGAGCTCAGAAATTACTTTCGTCATCCCTTGCATACTATAGTTCATCACGAAGTTCTGCTAACTTGGTGATGGTGACTAGAGAATTATGTCAATCACTATTTTATCTGGAAGATTAACTCCCACTTGATTCAAGCGATTGTAGTACCCAGACAATCTGAGCACATGCTCACTGCTTGAGCTATTCTCCTCCATCTTTTAGCTATAGAACTTGTTGGAGACTTCATATCTCTCAACTCGGGTATTTGCTTGAAATATTAACTTCAACTTCTGGAACATCTCATATGGTCCATGACGTTCAAAACGTCTTTGAAGTCCCGATTCTAAGCCGTTAAGCATGGTGCACTAAACTATCAAGTAGTCATCATATTGAGCTAGCCAAACGTTCATAACGTCTGCATCTGCTCCTGCAATAGGTCTGTCACCTAGCGGTGCATCAATGACATAATTCTTCTGTGCAGCAATGAGGATAATCCTCAGATCACGGATCCAATCCGCATCATTGCTACTAACATCTTCCAACATAATTTTTCTCTAGGAACATATCAAAATAAACATAGGGAAGCAACAACGCGAGCTATTGATCTACAACATAATTTGCAAAATACTACCAGGACTAAGTTCATGATAAATTTAAGTTCAATTAATCATATTACTTAAGAACTCCCACTTAGATAGACATCCCTCTAATCTTCTAAGTGATCACGTGATCCATATCAACTAAACCATGTCCGATCATCACGTGAGATGGAGTAGTTTCAATGGTGAACATCACTATGTTGATCATATCTACTATATGATTCACGCTCGACCTTTCAGTCTCAGTGTTCCGAGGCCATATCTGTTATATGCTAGGCTCGTCAAGTTTAACCTGAGTATTCCGCGTGTGCAACTGTTTTGCACCCGTTGTATTTGAACGTAGAACCTATCACACCCGATCATCACGTGGTGTCTCAGCACGAAGAATTTTCGCAAGGGTGCATACTCAGGGAGAACACTTATACTTTGATAATTTAGTGAGGGATCATCTTATAATGCTACCGTCAATCAAAGCAAGATAAGATGCATAACAGATAAACATCACATGCAATCAATATAAGTGATATGATATGGCCATCATCATCTTGTGCTTGTGATCTCCATCTCCGAAGCACCGTCATGATCACCATTGTCATCGGCGCGACACCTTGATCTCTATCGTAGCATCGTTGTCGTCTCGCCAATCTTATGCTTGTACGACTATCGCTACCGCTTAGTGATAAAGTAAAGCATTACAGGGCGATTGCATTGCATACAATAAAGCGACAACCATATGGCTCCTGCCAGTTGCCGATAACTCGGTTAAAAAACATGATCATCTCATACAATAAAATTTAGCATCATGTCTTGACCATATCACATCACAACATGCCCTGCAAAAACAAGTTAGACGTCCTCTACTTTGTTGTTGCAAGTTTTACGTGGTTGCTACTGGGCTTAGCAAGAACCGTTCTTACCTACGCATCAAAACCACAACGATAGTTTGTCAAGTTGGTGCTGTTTTAACCTTCGCAAGGACCGGGCGTAGCCACACTCGGTTCAACTAAAGTTGGAGAAACTGACACCCGCCAGCCACCTCTGTGCAAAGCACGTCGGAAGAACCAGTCTCGCGTAAGCGTACGCGTAATGTCGGTCCGGGCCGCTTCATCCAACAATACCGCCGAACCAAAGTATGACATGCTGGTAAGCAGTATGACTTATATCGCCCACAACTCACTTGTGTTCTACTCGTGCATATAACATCAACGCATAAAACCAGGCTCAGAGGCCACTGTTGGGGAACGTAGTAATTTCAAAAAAAATTCCTACGCACATGCAAGATCATGGTGATGCATAGCAACAAGAGGGGAGAGTGTTGTCCACGTACCCTCGTAGACCGAAAGCGGAAGCGTTAGCACAACGCGGTTGATGTAGTCGTACGTCTTCGCGATCCGACCGATCAAGTACCGAACGCATGGCACCTCCGAGTTCAGCACACGTTCAGCCCGATGACGTCCCTCGAACTCCGATCCAGCCGAGTGTTGAGGGAGAGTTCCGTCAGCATGACGGCATGGTGACGATGATGATGTTGTACCGATGTAGGGCTTCGCCTAAGCACCGCTACAGTATTATCGAGGTGAACTATGGTGGAGGGGGGCACCGCACACGGCTAAAAGATCAAACGATCAATTGTTGTGTCTATGGAGTACCCCCCTGCCCCCGTATATAAAGGAGCAAGGGGGAGGCGGCCTGCCAAGGAGGAAGGCGCGCCAAGGGGGGAGTCCTACTCCCACCGGGAGTAGGACTCCTCCTTTCCTTGTTGGAGTAGGATAGAAGGAAAAAGGGGGAGAGGGAGAAGGAAAAGGGGGCTGCACCCCTTGTCCAATTCGGACCAGAGGGGGGGGGGTGCGCGCCTCCTTCCTTTTGGCCTCTCTCTTCTATTCCCGTATGGCCCAATAAGGCTCAATACTTCTCCCCGGCGAATTCCCGTAACTCTCCGGTACTCCGATAAATACCCGAATCACTCGGAACCTTTCCGAAGTCCGAATATAGTCGTCCAATATATCGATCTTTACGTCTCGGCCATTTCGAGACTCCTCGTCATGTACCCGATCTCATCCGGGACTCCGAACTACCTTCAGTACATCAAAACACATAAACTCATAATATAACCGTCATCGAACTTTAAGCGTGCGGACCCTACGGGTTCGAGAACTATGTAGACATGACCGAGACATGTCTCCGGTCAATAACCAATAGCGGAACATGGATGCTCATATTGGCTCCCACATATTCTACGAAGATCTTTATCGGTCAGACTGCATAACAACATACGTTGTTCCCTTTGTCATCGGTATGTTACTTGCCCGAGATTCGATCGTCGGTATCTCAATACCTAGTTCAATCTCGTTACCGACAAGTCTCTTTACTCGTTCCGTAATACATCATCCCGCAACTAACTCATTAGTTACAATGCTTGCAAGGCTTATACTGATGTGCATTACCGAGAGGGCCCAGAGATACCTCTCCGACAATCGGAGTGACAAATCCTAATCTCGAAATACGCCAACCCAACAAGTACCTTCGGAAACACCTGTAGAGCACCTTTATAATCACCCAGTTACGTTGTGATGTTTGGTAGCACACAAAGTGTTCCTCCGGTAAACGGGAGTTGCATAATCTCATAGTCATAGGAACATGTATAAGTCATGAAGAAAGCAGTAGCAACATACTAAACGATCGAGTGCTAAGCTAACGAAATGGGTCAAGTCAATCACATTATTCTCCTAATGAGGAGATCCCGTTAATCAAATGACAACTCATGTCTATGGCTAGGAAACATAACCATCTCTGATCAACGAGCTAGTCAAGTAGAGGCATACTAGTGACACTCTGTTTGTCTATGTATTCACACAAGTATTATGTTTCCGGTTAATACAATTCTAGCATGAATAATAAACATTTATCATGATATAAGGAAATAAATAATAACTTTATTATTGCCTCTAGGGCATATTTCCTTCACGTGTCACATAGAGAGAGAGAGAACAAGGGCGGAGAGTGTTGGATGGGTCTATATGTAGCGCGAGCGAGACATGTGTATGTGTGAACCAGGGAGATATAAAGTTTGAGAGAGATAGAGGAGCCCCAATAAGGCTGAGTGGTGCGTCAGATAGCTGAGAGGGGGAAAGAGATATTCCATCCGCTCGATAATGCAGTGCATGTAAATTTTTTTAGAAGTCAAACTTTGGAAACATTGATCAGGTTTACGCAAATGTTATTTATATCTACAATACCAAAGATACATCATATGAAACCACATCTCATGATCAATCTAATGGTATATGTTTGCCGTTCTAGATGTAAATGTTTTTCTCCACCTACATGGTCAAACTTTGTGATGTTTGACTTTTCAATAAATCTATATGCTATGGACCGAAGAGAGTGCCTAAGTCGAGAGAGATCAAGTGCATGTGAAGGATGATGAGTGAGTGTGCAAAAAGAGTATGTGTGTGGAAGAGAAAGGGACAACAAACGATAAATTAGAAAGAGTGTGTGTTTTTTCGTTTCTTATGCAAACATATCACGCATGCATCTCCGAGATAGAAAAGCGAGGTGAGGAGATACACGAAGATAGCTAGTGTGTGATTGTTTGCAATGGAGAGAGACACCCCTATAGCACATGTCCAATAGAGGTCTGGCCAACAAGGAACAAAGGTCGAGAGGGACACATGGAGAACATGGACGCATGGGGAGGGAGAGAGGGTGTGTTTGTGATAGAGAGATCCCCTCGAGATCGTGAGGGGACTTATATGGGTGGGAGATCGAGGGAGGTGCGTGCGAGATAGAAAGATGCCCCGAGAGAAATCGATATAGACCATGCACATGTTTGTGATGGAGACTAGTCATATACATATAGGGGGGACTGCGTGTGCCTACATTTGAGTGAGAGACCATCATACTTGGCTAGGCATGAGATTGTGTGTGTGTGCGTGTGAGATGGAGAGAGAACGAGGGAGAGAGATAAAGTTTTAGATGGGTCTATCGAGTGCGAGTGAGATATGCATGTTTATGTGTGACCCAGGTAGATGGAGAGTTTGAGAGAGAGTGGGAAGAGCTCCGAGACGACAGAGTGGTGCGTGAGATTTTTACGAGCAACGAGCCAAGGAATTTGTGTGCATACAATGAGTGCACCCAAGATATTTAGCTTGGACTAGATAATCATACATAGTGTGCGAGAGAGACCTATTGATGGAGTATATATGCATGCGAACTAGAAAGACCCCCCACACACACACACAAAAAGAGAGAGAGAGAGAGAGAGAGAGAGAGAGAGAGAGAGACGAAGAGAGAGGGAGAGAGAGGGAGAGGGATCAACAAGGTTTGTGTGTTGGATGCATGCGACAGAATTGAAGATTTTCAGCGAGAGAGAGCAGGAGTCGGGAGAGGGGGAGGTCGCGTTTTATGCATCAAAGACTGATATAAACCATGTTTAGATATAAACCTGCATTGAAATATTTAAATTGTAGAACATGTTGTCTGCAATGCACACATGAATGGAGATATGCGTATATCAAACAAGTTCATTAATTTGACTCTCAACATGTTCATGGAGTACTATAATACTGTACAACATGCTACTCGATTGAGTTGTTTAATTTTGGACTTAGTTCACTATTTTGACCTGGTGAACGAGCTATTTCATTGAATCGAGATATTTCATTTTGGGTTTGATTTTCGTATTTGAGTGGGTCAAATATTTGTCATATAGTAAATCGCTAGCAACGAGCATGTAAAAACACATTACTCCCGAGCATCATCTCTCCACCTAAAAAAGAAGTGGCAAGCTAATGTTTCAAAATTTGATTCGAATCGACTCGGTAAGGTAGACGTGGATGCTCATTCTCCCAAAATTTGAATGAACCGTTAAACACCCTCTTCTCGGTGGAATTCACCTGAGCAAATAAATGGGAGACACAAAATTACCGGCCTATGTGGGACACACATCAATTGGCTCGTTGTACATTGAGGGTAGGTTCATAACTTCATCCAAGCACGCCTTCTCCTCGGTCGAAATGACATGTGCCGAATAATTCATATACCATGGTCGGCAAAACACCCTCTCCTCGCCCGAAATAGCTCGCGCCCATTATTTCAAAACATGCTCTCCTCGCCCAAAATCGCTCGCGCCCACTATATTTCAAAACACGCCCTCCTCACCTGAAATCGCTCGCGCCCACTATATTTCAAAACACGCCCTCCTCGCCCGAAATCGCTCGCGCCCAGTATATTTCAAAACACACCCTCCTCGCCTGAAATCGGTCGCGCCCACTACTTGGGAGAAGCAAAGTTACTCTACTATCCCCGACCCTCAGTACACACACCCAAGCTGAGAAGCCTAAAGGCAGGGGTAGAACTGTAACTCCCCCCCACATTTCAAACAAATGCGTCCGTAAGACATGGTGCCCCCTCCCAATTCCCCATTCATACCTCGTGGGCGCCAAATCACCTTCTCCCCGGAAGCTCCCTTCTCCCGAGCCGCGAAACCTGAGCCCCTCCTCCATGGCGCCCCCACCGCACCAAATTCATAGCCGCTCTTCTCTCTAATCCCAGAGACGCTGTCCATTTGCCGTCGTGCACTGGGTCGTGTGCCTCTTACTCCGTGCTGCCAGAGCTGCCTCGACGACGGCCGCGTGAACCGTACTGGAGCCGACCCACCCCCGCCATTGTTCACGGCGCTGGAGCGGCTCCAACTTTGGACCCGTCCAGAGCCCCGGTGCTGCTTCCCCGTAGCCGTCGACCATCGCGACATCTCTACTTCCCTGCCGCCGGTAGCCACTGCAATTGCGCCGGCCTCACCGACTAGGTAGCTGGAGCTGCCTACTTCACCGGGCTGCCCGATAGGTCGCACCCTCATCTCAAATCACTTTATTTAGGCAGAAGTTGTCTGAATTTTTATTCTGGGCCAATGGATTCCCAATGGGAAGCAGCACCCCTCGAGCCGGCGGAGCTCCTAGGCTATCGGTTGGCTGGTGTCTAACGTAAGGGTGCGGGGGCACAAGTTCGCCGTGGAAGCAACGCTTAGATGGCTATCTTAGGGTTGCGTGGGTTGAAGGTACTGCCGCCGCCAGATCTGGATGATGGCGAGTCTTTGTGGATTGGTGCTGGGGCGGCGCAACCACGGCAGTGCGGTGGGGCGGGGAGCAGGGTTTTGGTCGGGGCCACGGACGGCGGAGGTAGGCTACTGTGCCGGTGGTCGCTGGCTCTTCGGGGAAGATTCCGAATAGTGTTAGCCGGGAGGCACAAGACGGCCATCAAGCCATCCGGCGTAGATCGGACAGTACCAAAATAAAATAAAATTGTGTGACCCGAATTTAATCTTCAGTCAACAGACGTGTGACCACTCTCGTACCTTGCTGTTGATCTCTTAGGGTATTTCTTCAGATAAGAGAGATGTGTCGTTCTTAACATTATGTGTTTTCTGCATCTTCAGCCACACCGTCTTCCGACTCACCACAGCTGCTCCAACAAGGGAAGCATGCACCAGAAGGGAGCTATAGTCCCCATTCATTAGTTCCCTACATCAAATGCGCGTGCCCGACATGGACAGCCACAACAACTGCAGGGTCATCGACAAGTCAGCACATGATGCTCACTCCTATGGATGGCAGCCAGATAGGTTGTACCATCATCTGACTTGTGTGCAACATTTATGGCTTTGTCATTCATCTAAGCATTGAAAATAGATTATCACATTTCACTATATATTCATGCTAATCTCTTACGGGTCTTGTTCAGGAGTTAACGCTATTCCATAGTTCAGCTAAGAGACTTGTTCTTTAGGTAACGCTGTTCCATAGTTATCATCCATCAGCCAATGCTATCCCACACACCCACAGGCTGGTGATTATAGTATTATACCACTTCTAGTATAACCTATGTTGTTCCTTAATACTTTTGTGTGCCATCTAGTTAATCTCGAGTACAAACAATACATATTCTATATCTTTCATCTGTGTTCTCCCTTTAGTTTTTGAGACCTGTTGTTGCTAGCTAACCTCAGTCCTACTATTTATGCCGTCTCCTACAGGCACTCATTACATAAATCTAACTACTAATTGTCTTCCATGCATGTCAGATATAATTACACACACCGATTTATCCCCAAGAACCTCACGGAGCAATGTAACGGCCAAACTTGACGTCAATGATACCAAATATGATGGAACATGTAAAGGCAGTTCTTCACAAGACTTGCAGAAAGATGATGAATCCTATTCACCACATAAGGTCCTTGCTCTAACTTGGCCCTTGATACGGGTACAGCATGCATATAATGTCCTGGAGTGCATCTACTCTGTTGCAATGCCTTGTGCTTAGCCTGCTGATCATGCATGTAAATATGGCATGCCTTCCTGTTTTTCAGTACCTATTCCATTCATGATAACACGTTTTCAAATTCAAGTACTCTCATTCTACTCTATCGCAATGCCATATGCTTAGTTTGGACATCATGCTTCTCAATATCTTATGCATTGTTATTCATCAGTATGTACTTCATCTGTCTACCATACCATGTTTTTTTACAATGAAGTGTTGTTCTAGTGGTCTCTTGCAATGCCATCTTAGTTTCCCAATCATACACGCATATGTTGCCTTAGTGTTTTTCTGTATGTATTCCGCTAGCATACAATTTTACATTCAAGTTGTGTTTTTTACACTGTTGTCCTATCGTATCCCCAGCTCTTACATCAGACTCCCTTCATCCGGATTACATGTCGCAGAAAATGGATAAAACTGGATGTATCTAGAACTGAAATACGCCTAGACCCATCCATTTATTTCCGGATGGAGTATGTCATGCCTTTCTATTCTTCAATACCTATTCCATCTCTGTTGTAGCATGTTTTATAATTGAAGCACCATTCTTCTATATAAGGCATGCAAGGGGAAGACGTCTATGTTAGAATCTAAAGGGTTACAAACCAGGTCTTTGCAAAAGATCCAAACACTAGGAGATAATAAACCAACTCCAGTTTTCATAGAAACTGCTCCAGGACAGAGAAACCCAACTCCCACTGATAATAAGCATATTCCAGTGGCCAAAGAACTAGTCCGCTCCACTCCAGCAAAAATATGTCAACTCCATTCTCTGAAGCGTGTGCGTATCCTCGCATCATGAAATTTTATGGCATTCTGATCATATTTTCTACATGTTTCTTACCCATATCTCTTTTAGAAAATAAGCCTAAATGATAGAAGAAATTCTGCACTGGGATCGTATTCGAGGAAACTATCTTGCGGGAATTCTCTGTGCTCCAATGCCGATGTAAGTATCTGTTGAATATCACTATATTTTTACATCAGCATGTATTTTGTTAATCGGCATGAATCCAACCTTTATCTGATCTAAATTTAGTTGTAGCAAAATGTATAATTAAAGGCGACAATGTGGATTTTTGTAAGGAAAACTGCCTGGTAGTTTTGCATACTGAGCTGCATGAGTTTACTATCTCATATCATGCACATTACTGAATAGTAGTGCTGCTCTGGTTGCCCATTCATTCATTCATTGTGTCAATGTTGCTTTTGTATTACCTTACCTGGCTGATGATAGCTGTGCCATATTGTGTTAATTTGGTGTAGGCTGGTGTGGTCTGGTTACCCAAACGTTCGTTGTGTCAATGTTGCTTTCCTATTATCTGGCCTGGCCAATGATAGCAATGCTAGTGTGTTCATTTGGTGTAGGCTGCTAAAGATAAGAAGACAAACTCTGAAAATAGTAAGGCAGCCCCATTGTTTCTTTCCAATAAATCTAGGCCAAGTAATATGGCAATAACTCTTGATTAATCTGCTCGGTTCCCGTCCTAATTTATGTTATGATGCAGTGGTCAAGACACTCTCCACTATCAATAATACAAGCCTGCCAAACCCGCCATCTGAATCTGTTCAGTTTCCTCTGCCTCAAATGCAACGGAAAAATGTATGTTTGTGAACCAACTAATGGTTGAAGCAATGATGGAAATGGTGGAGCAATCAGAGGTGCACATTCGTGCGCAACAACAACTGATCAATGTTTTCAGAGACAGTGTAGCAAAGCAGCAAGAACTTGCAAACATGCTTATGGGTGTCAACCGTGCTGAGGTTGCAGATTGTGACATTGTAGATCGTTAGGTTCTGTTCATTTATTTGCACTGGCATCAATCTTTGATTGCCCAGTGGATGTAATTTCCTGTAATATATGCTGGATGTGCAACGTTTTTCCTTGTATGCTGTACCTTTGCTTGATCGGTTTTGGTCCTGTGCATAATTGCTCGTCGTAATGGGCTCAAATTATCTAATTGGGCCTAAAGACATGTACGAACTTTGGTGGGCCCATTAAGTTAATGGGCCGTTACCAGGCCGAAAGTTAATGGTAGGCCCTCTTACCTCCCGGGTCGTTAACAGGCCGACATCGAAGCGGGCAACAGGTGAGCCCATTTGATTGCACGGGCCATTAACAGGCCGTTACTAAGGTCGGGCTACATATGGCCCAAGTATACTGTGGGCCTTTAGCAGGCCGAAAGAGACGGCGGGCTCGTACTGGACCATGAAGAGAATAGGCCGCTAAGAGGCCGAAAGTCAGGTCGTACTGTAAATGGCCCAACTGTGTTGTGGGCCTTTAGCAGGCCGAAAGAGAAACCGGGCTGGTATTGGACCATGAAGGGCATGTGCAATTAAAAGGCCAAAACTTAGGGCCGACTATAAATGGCCCAAATCATTTATGGGCCGTCAACAGGCTGAAAGACACACCGGGCCGGGAATTGGCCCAACACTTAAATGGGTCGCTAAAAGGCCAAAACTAAGGTCCGACTACAAATGGCCCAACTCATTTATGG
This sequence comes from Triticum aestivum, assembly GCF_018294505.1. Taxonomy (NCBI): domain Eukaryota; kingdom Viridiplantae; phylum Streptophyta; class Magnoliopsida; order Poales; family Poaceae; genus Triticum; species Triticum aestivum. Next base: position 367,217,122 of record NC_057805.1, read on the forward strand.
GCCGGAAATTGGCCGAACACTTAAATGGGTCGCTAAAAGGCCGAAAGATGTACATCCTGAAAATTGGCCCATCCCTTGAATGGGCTGTTAACAGGCCGAAATCACATCGGGCCGATATCGAGCCCAAATATATAGCGGGCTGTTAACGGGCTCAAACTGACGATGGGCTGCTATGGTGTCAAATCTTTAATGGGCCGTTGACGGGCCGAATTGGCACATCTCGTATGGGCCGTGGGCTTAAATGGACCTGACACAAGTAGGCCTTATATGGGTTGGCCTGCTAATTTTTACTGGGCCGGCCTTTTTCACCAGAATGGGCCACTGTTGAGCCGTGCCACGTGTCGACTTGTCATAGCCGCCTCCTGTCCAATGAATGGATGACATCTGTCCCAACGGTTAGCCAACACGTGTTTCCTCCGGCCAATGAGAATTTTACACGTGGAAAATCCTCATTGGCCCGGGCATTAGCGGGTTATCGGATCCAAAACCAGACCCGATAGCTTAACGGTGTTCCATTACGGTGGATGGCACATGTCGGTCACCCTTGACGAAAGCACTTCCATGATGCGCGATTTATCGTCATGGAAGTGGACACTTCCATGATGATAATTTTGGTAATGTCATGGAACACTTCTACGCAGCACAGGTATGACTATCTTGATTCTGTCATAAAATTGTCATGGATGTACATGCATGACAGAAAACGTGACCTACTATGACAAACACGTATCATCACGGAAGTGTCTTTTTTTGTAGTGTATAACTCATTTTCCCCACGCGTCGATCGATCTACCTCATTAGTTATGTCTCTCCCTTCCTCCGACAAACAACAATTGATCTACCGATCTAGTTAGGTTTGCTTACCAAACACATGGCCCCCTTCATCATCCATGCATGCGTCCCGACACATCTATCACGCACACGCACACACAGAAACACATCCCCACTCTTATTGATAATATTGCAGTTCTACCCTCAGTTTGTGTAGTAGGCCTCTCCCACCATCTTCGAGAAGCAACTCTATCACCCATCCAGCACTCTACCCCTCTCCCTCCCTCTCTCTCTCTCCCAACCTGTTTCCCGTCCTTCACTTATGTATGGATGTCGACCGATCTCCCTCAAGACATAGCAGGGTCTCTCCTTCTCAACACGTATACGAGTTGATCTACCTCTCTAGTTAGGTCTCTGCATGCCCCCTCCCCCCCCACACACCGATACATCGAGATCTCTAGTCATGTCTCCCTGCCACACACAAACTTGCCCTGTGCCCTCTGATGTTTCGGTAGGTCAGTCGCCTTATATCTCACACAATTTCGATGGCTCTCTTCATCGATCTCGCACCCACCCACTTGATCCTCTCTTCGACTCTATCGATATCTATGACCCCTCCCTCTCTTCTCGTGGATCGCCCCCTCTATATATGATATAGATAGGCCTCTATTTCACACGCATTGCATGTGTCAAATTTTTGTTTGAGATATCATCGACACATATTCCCACAAATACATTCACGAAATCACACCCCCAACAAAAAACACTCACGAATGCACACGCCATCTGTCTAGGTTTGTATTGTTGGGGAACGTAGCATGCAATTTCAAAAAAATTCCTACGATCATGCAAAATCTATCTAGGAGTTGCATAGCAACGAGAGGGGGAGAGTGTGTCCACGTACCCTCGTAGACCGAAAGCGGAAGCGTTAGCTTAACGCGGTTGATGTAGTCGAACGTCTTCGCGATCTAACCGATCAAGCACCGAACGTACGACACCTCTGAGTTCTGCACACGTTCAGCTCGATGATGTCCCTCGAACTCTTGATTCAGCAAAGTGTCGAGGGAGAGTTTCGTCAGCACGATGGCGTGGTGACGGTGATGGTGATGTGATCCGCGCACGGCTTCGCCTAAGCACTACGACAATATGACCGAAGGAGTAAACTGTGGAGGGGGGCGCCGCACACGGCTAAGAGAACAATTGATGTGCTTTGGGGTGCCCCATGCCCCCGTATATAAAGGAGGAGGGGAGGAGGCCGCCGGCCCTAGGGGCGCGCCATGGGGGGAAAACCGACTAGGACTCTAGTCCAAGTCGGCCCCCTTCCTTCTCTTGGAGGTGGAAAGGGGGAAGGAGAGGGAGAGGGAGAAGGAAAGGGGGCCGCGCCCCCTTCCCCTAGTCCAATTCAGACTACCCATGGGGGGGGGCGCCACCCCTTGTGGGCTGCCCTCTCTCTCCCTTATGGCCCATGTAGGCCCATTACCTTCCCCGGGGGGTTCCGGTAACCCCTCGGTACTCCGATAAATATCCGAACCACTCCGAAACCATTCCGGTGTCCGAATACTATCGTCCAATATATCAATCTTTACCTCTCGACCATTTCGAGACTCCTCGTCATGTCCGTGATCTCATCCGGGACTCCAAACAATCTTCGGTCACCAAAACACATAACTCATAATACAAATCGTCATCGAACGTTAAGCGTGCGGACCCTACGGGTTCGAGAACTATGTAGACATGACCGAGACACATCTCCGATCAATAACCAACTGCGGAACCTGGATGCTTATATTGGTTCCTACATATTCTACGAAGATCTTTATCGGTCAAACCGCCATGACAACATATGGCATTCCCTTTGTCGTCGGTATGCTACTTGCCCGAGATTCGATCGTTGGTATCCTCATACCTAGTTCAATCTCGTTACCGGCAAGTCTCTTTACTCGTTCTATAATGCATCATCCCGCAACTAACTCATTAGTCATATTGCTTGCAAGGCTTATCGTGATGTGCATTACCAAGAGGGCCCAGAGATACCTCTCCGATACTCGGAGTGACAAATCCTAATCTCGATCTATGCGAACCCAACAAACACCTTGAGAGACACCTGTAGAGCATATTTGTAATCACCCAGTTACGTTGTGACGTTTGATAGCACACAAGGTGTTCCTCCGGTATTCAGGAGTTGCATAATCTCATAGTCAAAGGAATATGTATAAGTCATGAAGAAAGCAATAGCAATAAAAGTTAACGATCATTATGCTAAGCTAACGGATGGGTCTTGTCCATCACATCATTCTCCTAATAATGTGATCCCGTTCATCTAATGACAACACATGCCTATGGTTAGGAAACTTGACCATCTTTGATTAACGAACTAGTCAAGTAGAGGCATACTAGGGACACTTTGTTTTGTCTGTGTACTCACACATGTATCAAGTTTCCGGTAAATACAATTCTAGCATATATAATAAACATTTATCATGATATAAGGAAATATAAATAACAACTTTATTATTGGCTCTAGGGCATATTTCCTTCAGTCTCCCACTTGCACTAGATTCAATAACATAGATTACATTGTAATGATTCTAACACCCATGGAGTCTTGGTGTTGATCATGTTTTGCTCGTGGAAGGGGCTTAGTCAATGGGTCTGCAACATTCAGATCCGTATGTATTTTGCAAATCTCTATATCTCCCTCCTTGATTTGATCGCGGATGGAGTTGAAGCGTCCCTTGATGTGTTTGGTCCTCTTGTGAAATCTGGATTCCTTCGCTAAGGCAATTGCTCCAGTATTGCCATAAAATATTTTCAATGGACCCGATGCACTAGGTATTACACCTAGAACGAATATGAAGTCCTTCATTCAGACTCCTTCATTTGCTGCTTCCGAAGCAGCTATGTACTCCGCTTCACACGTAGATCCCGCCACGACGCTTTGCTAGGAACTGCACCAACAAACAGCTCCACCATTCAATATAAATATATCTCTGGTTTGCGACTTAGAGTCATCCGGATAAGTGTCAAACCTAGCATCAACGTAACCATTTACGACGAGCTCCTTTTCACCTCCATAAACAAGAAACATATCCTTAGTCCTTTTCAGGTATTTCAAGATGTTCTTGACCGCTGTCCAGTGATCCACTCCTGGATTACTTTGGTACCTCCCTGCTAAACTTATAGCAAGGCACGCATCAGGTCTGGTACATAGCATTGCATACATGATAGAACCTATCGCTGAGGCATAGGGAATGACTTTCATTTTCTCTCTATTTTCTAAAGTGGTCGGGTATTGAGTCTGACTCAACTTCACACCTTGTAACATAGGCAAGAACCCTTTCTTTGACTGTTCCATTTTGAACTTCTTCAAAACTTTATCAATGTATGTGCTTTGTGAAAGTGCAATTAAGCGTCTTGATCTATCTCTATAGATCTTGATGCCCAATATATAAGCAGCTTCACCGAGGTCTTTCATTGAAAAATTCTTATTGAAGTATCCTTTTATGCTATCCAAAAATTCTATATCATTTCCAATCAACAATATGTCATCCATATATAATATTAGAAATGCTATAAAGCTCCCACTCACTTTCCTGTAAATACAGGCTTCACTAAAAGTCTGTATAAAACCATATGCTTTGATCACACTATCAAAGCGTATATTCCAACTCTGAGAGGCTTGCACCAGTCCATAAATGGATCGCTCAAGCTTGCACACTTTTTAGCACCTTTAGGATCGAAAAAACCTTCTGGTTGCATCATATACAACTAATCTTTAAGAAATCCATTAAGGAATGCAGTTTTGACATCCATTTGCCAAATTTCATAATCATAAAATGCGGCAATTGCTAACATGATTCAGACAGACTTAAGCATCGCTACGGGTGAGAAGGTATCATTGTAGTCAACTCCTTGAACTTGTCGAAAACCTTTCGCAACAAGTCAAGCTTTGGAGACAGTAACATTACCATTAGTGTCAGTCTTCTTTTTGAAGATCCATTTATTCTCTGTAGCTTGCCGATCATCGGGCAAGTAAACCAAAGTCCAAACTTTGTTCTCATACATGGATCCCATCTCAGATTTCATGGCCTCAAGCCATTTCGCGGAATCTGGGCACATCATCGCTTCCTCATAGTTCTAGGTTCGTCATGGTCTAGTAACATGACTTCCAGAATAGGATTACCATACCACTCTAGTGCAGAACGTGCTCTGGTTGACCTACGAGGTTTGGTAGTAACTTGATCTGAAGTTTCATGATCATCATCATTAGCTTCCTCACTAATTGGTATAGGCATCACAGGAACGGTTTTATGTGATGAGCTACCCAATTCAAGAGAAGGTACAATTACCTCATCAAGTTCTACTTTCCTCCCACTCACTTCTTTTGAGAGAAACTCCTTCTCTAGAAAGGATCCATTCTTAGCAACAACTATCTTGACTTCGGATCTCTGATAGAAGGTGTACCCAACAGTTTCTTTTGGGTATCCTATGAAGACGCACTTTTCTGATTTGGGTTCGAGCTTATCAGGCTGAAGCTTTTTCACATAAGCATCGCAACCCCACACTTTAAGAAACGACAGCTTAGGTTTCTTGCCAAACCACAGTTCGTACGGTGTCATCTCAACGGATTTAGATTGTGCCCTATTTAAAGTGAATGTAGCTGCCTCTAATGAATAACCCCAAAATGACAGTGGTAAATCGGTAAGAGACATCATAGATCGCACCATATCTAATAAAGTACGGTTACGACATTCGGACACACCATTACGCTATGGTGTTCCACATGGCGTGAGTTGCGAAACTATTCCACATTGTTTTAAATGAAGACCAAACTCATAACTCAAATATTCACCTCCGCGATCAGATCGTAGAAAACTTTATTTTCTTGTTATGATGATTTTCCACTTCACTCTGAAATTCTTTGAACTTTTCAAATGTTTCAGACTTGTGTTTCATTAAGTAGATATACCCATATCTGCTCAAATCATCTATGAAGGTCAGAAAATAACAATACCTGCCGCGAGCCTCAATACTCATCGGACCGCATACATCGGTATGTATTATTTCCAATAAGTCAGTAGCTCGCTCCATTGTTCTGGAGAACGGAGTCTTAGTCATCTTGCCCATGAGGCATGGTTCGCAAGCATCAAGTGATTCATAATCAAGTGATTTCAAAAGCCCATCTGCATGGAGTTTCTTCATGCGGTTTACACCAATATGAGCTAAACGGCAGTGCCACAAATAAGTTGCACTATCATTATTAACTTTGCATCTTTTGGCATCAATATTATGAATATGTGTATCACCACGATCGAGATTCAACAAAAATAGACCACTCATCAAGGGTGCATGACCATAAAAGGTATTACTCATATAAATAGAACAACCATTATTCTCTGATTTAAATGAATAACCGTCTCGCATCAAACAAGATCCAGATATAATGTTCATGCTCAACGCTGGCACCAAATAACAATTATTCAGGTCTTCAACTAATATCGAAGGTAGATGTAGAGGTAACATGCCAACGGCTATCACATCGACCTTGGAACCATTTCTGACGCGCATCGTCACCTCGTCCTTAGCCAATCTTCGTTTAATCCATAGCCCCTGTTTCAAGTTGCAAATATGAGCAACAGAACCAGTATCAAATACCCAGGCGCTATTACGAGCATTAGTAAGGTATACATCAATAACATTTATATCGAATATACCTTTCACTTTGCCATCCTTCGTATCCGCCAAATACTTGGGGCAGTTCCGCTTCCAGTGTCCAGTCCCTTTGCAGTAGAAGCACTCAGTTTCAGGCTTAGGTCCAGACTTGGGCTTCTTCCCAGGAGTGGCAACTTGTTTTCCATTCTTCTTGAAGTTCCTTTTCTTTCCTTTGCCCTTTTTCTTGAAACTAGTGGTCTTGCCAACCATCAACACTAGATGCTCTTTCTTGATTTCTACCTCCGCGGCTTTGAGCATAGCGAAGAGCTCGGGAATTGTCTTATCCATCCCTTGCATATTATAGTTCATCATGAAGCCTTTGTAGCTTGGTGGCAGTGATTGAAGAACTCTGTCAATAACACTATCATCCGGAAGATTAACTCCCAGCTGAGTCAAGTGGTTATGGTACCCAGACATTCTGAGTGTGTGTTCACTGACAGAACTGTTCTCCTCCATTTTGCAGCTATAGAACTTTTTGGAGACTTCATATCTCTCAACTCGGGCATTTGCTTGAAATATTAACTTCAACTCCTAGAACATCTCATATGGTCCATGACGTTCAAAACATCTTTGAAGTCCCGATTCTAAGCCGTAGAGCATGGCACACTGAACTATAGAGTAGTCATCAGGCCGCGTCTGCCAGACGTTCAAAGCGTCTACATTAGCGGGATGGGGCTTTTCACCTCGCGGTGCATCAAGAACATAATTCTTCTGTGCAGCAATGAGGATAATCCTCAAGTTATAGATCCAGTCCGTGTAGTTGCTACCATCATCTTTCAACTTAGCTTTCTCTAGGAACGCATTAAAATTCAAGGGAACGGTAGCACGGGACATTGATCTACAACATAGATATGCAAAAACTCTCAGGACCAAGTTCAAGATAAATTTAAGTTCAATTAATCATATTACTTAAGAACTCCCACTTAGATAGACATCCCTCAAGTTATTGAAATGATCACGTGATCCATATCAACCAAACCATGTCCGATCATCACGTGAGATGGAGTAGTTTTCAATGGTGAACATCTCTATGTTGATCATATCTACTATATGATTCACGTTCGACCTTTCGGTCTCAGTGTTCCGAGGCCATGTTTGTACATGCGAGGCTCGTCAAGTTTAACTTGAGTATTCTGCACGTGCAAAACTGTCTTGCACCCGTTGTATGTGAACGTGGAGTTTATCACACCCGATGATCACGTGGTGTCTCAGCACGACGAACTGTCACAATGGTGCATACTCAGGGAGAACACTTATACCTTGAAATTTAGTGAGGGATCATCTTATAATGCTACCGCCGTACTAAGCAAAATAAGATGCATAAAAGATAAACATCACATGCAATCAAAATATGTGACATGATATGGCCATCATCATCTTGTGCCTTTGATCTCCATCTCCAAAGCCCCATCATGATCTCCGTCGTCAACGGCTTGACACCTTGATCTCCATCGTAGCGTCATTGTCGTCTCGCCAACTATTGCTTCTACAACTATCGCTAATGCATAGTAATAAAGTAAAGCAATTACATGGCGATTGCATTTCATACAATAAAGCGACAACCATCAGGCTCCTGCCAGTTGCCGATAACTTTTACAAAACATGATCATCTCATACAATAACGTATATCACATCATGTCTTGACCATATCACATCACAAGATGCCCTGCAAAAACAAGTTAGATGCCCTCTACTTTGTTGTTACAAGTTTTATGTGACTGTTACGGGCTTCTAGTAAAAACCCGTTCTTACCTACGCATCAAAACCACAACGATTTTTCGTCAAGTGTGCTATTTTAACCTTCAACAAGGACCGGGCGTAGTCAAATTCGATTCAACTAAAGTTGGAGAAACAGACACCCGCCAGCCACCTTTATGCAAAACAAGTTGCATGTCTGTCGGTGGAACTAGTCTCATGAACGTGGCCATGTAAGGTTGGTCCGGGCCGCTTCATCCAACAATATCTCTGAATGAAAATAAGACGTTGGTGGTAAGTAGTATGACTATGATCGCCCACCACTCTTTGTGTTCTACTCGTGCATATCATCTACGCATAGACCTGGCTTGGATGCCACTGTTGGGGAACGTAGCATGCAATTTCAAAAAAATTCCTACGATCACGCAAGATCTATCTAGGAGATGCATAGCAACAAGAGGGGGAGAGTGTGTCCACGTACCCTTGTAGACTGAAAGCGGAAGCGTTAGCTTAACGTGGTTGATGTAGTCGAACGTCTTCGCGATCCAACCGATCAAGCACCGTACGTACGGCACCTCCGAGTTCTGCACACGTTCAGCTTGATGACGTCCCTTAAAATCTTGATCTAGCAAAGTGTCGAGGGAGAGTTTCGTCAGCACGACAGCGTGGTGATGGTGATGGCGATGTGATCCGCGCAGGGCTTCGCCTAAGCACTACGACAATATGACCGGAGGAGTGAACTGTGGAGGGGGGCACCGCACACGGCTAAGAGAACAATTGATGTGCTTTGGGGTGCCCCCTGCCCCCATGTATGAAGGAGGAGGGTAGGAGGCCCCCGGCCCTAGGGGCGTGCCATGGGGGGGGGAACCGACTAGGACTCCTAGTCCAAGTCGGCCCACCTTCCTTCTCTTGTAGGTGGAAAGGGGGAAGGAGAGGGAGAGGGAGAAGGAAAGGGGGTCGCGCCCCCTTCCCCTAGTCCAAATCGGACTGCCCATGGGGGGGCGCCACCCCTTGTGGGCTGCCCTCTCTCCCCCTTATGGCCCATGTAGGCCCATTACCTTCCCCGGGGGTTCCGGTAACCCCTCGGTACTCCGATAAATATCTGAACCACTCCGAAACCATTCCGGTGTCCGAATACTATCGTCCAATGTATCAATCTTTACCTCTCGACCATTTCAATACTCTTGGTCATGTCTGTGATCTAATCCAGGACTCCGAACAATCTTCGGTCACCAAAACACATAACTCATAATACAAATCGTCATCGAACGTTAAGTGTGCGGACCCTATGGGTTCGAGAACTATGTAGACATGACCGAGACACATCTCCGATCAATAATCAAAGGCGGAACCTGGATGCTCATATTGGTTCCTACATATGCTACGAAGATCTTTATCGGTCAAACCGTAATGACAACATACATCATTCCCTTTGTCATCGGTATGTTACTTGCCCGAGATTCGATCGTCGGTATCCTCATACCTAGTTCAATCTCGTTACCGACAAGTCTCTTTACTCGTTCCGTAATGCATCATCCCGCAACTAACTCATTAGTCACATTGCTTGCAAGGCTTATCGTGATGTACATTACCGAGAGGGCCCAGAGATACCTCTCCGATATTCGGAGTGACAATTCATAATCTCGATGTATGCCAACCCAACAAACACCTTCAGAGACACCTGTAGAGCATCTTTATAATCACCTAGTTACGTTGTGACGTTTGATAGCACACAAGGTGTTCCTCCGGTATTCGGGAGTTGCATAATCTCATAGTCAAAGGAATGTTTATAATTCATGAAGAAAGCAATAGCAATAATACTTAACGATCATTATGCTAAGCTAACAGGTGGGTCTTGTCCATCACATCATTGTCCTAATGATGTGATCCCGTTCTTCAAATGACAACACATGTGTATGGTTAGGAAACTTAACCACCTTTGATTAATGAACTAGTCAAGTAGAGGCATACTAGGGACACTTTGTTTTGTCTATGTATTCACACATGTATCAAGTTTCCGGTTAATACAATTCTAGCATGAATAATAAACATTTATCATGAAATAAGGAAATATAAATAACAACTTTATTATTGCCTCTAGGGAAAATTTCCTTCATGTATCTCTCTCACACACACCAACGTAGGTGGGGGACGTGCACGAAGAGAAGAGGTACACGGTGGGTACACGGTGGAGCTCATTTCTGTACGAAAAGGCAGCCCATGTGGTAATTTGACACATGTACTGGTTTTCCACTTGATGGAGGATCATGTACCACGGGTGAACAAACAAATTGCGACTTGACGCGTTATGTTAAAAAAGAGGCAAACCATGTGGGGCCTACCTTAGAGGCAAGGCTCTATACACTGGAGATGCTCTGTACGTATTACTTTTGATGTGTTCCATCAACTCGCAGAACGAGGAGAAGCTTGCTTAGGACACCGTCTCCCCCGCCCACGGGCGCGGTGGCTCGCAGGTCGAGGTGAAGCTTGCTTACTAGTACGCCTTATGCCCGCTCCCTCGCCCATGCGCGCGGTGGCTCGTAGGATGAGGAGAAAATTTTACTACTCCCTCCGTTTACTACTCGTCCCTACCTTGGTTAGAGATATTATCATATTGTCCTTGTTTGAAATATATGTCCTTTAGTAGATTTCAGTATGAACTACTAGTACATACTCCAAAAACTTATGTATATAGACGTATTTTAGAGTGTAGATTCACTCATTTTGCTCCGTATATAGTCCATATTGAAACAGCGTAATAGTATGCACTCTAGCCCCTCGCCCCTCGACCCTCGCTCGACCCTCGCCCACGTGGTGGATGTGCAACAATTCATTCCGTCTCAGATAGCCAGAATGATATATACTGCAGTACCATTATTTCTCGAATTCCCGAAGAGGCGAAGAGCCAAGCGCAAGGTCAATATTTTGGAGATGCCAAGCACAAGGTTTATAGGAGAACGAGTAGTAGTAGTACTAGTAGTACGTACCAGTGGTACGTACTGTATGAGGAAGAAGGCAACAAGATGTATGTTTTGCGTGATAGTCTCTTCTTACATGACGTGCTAGACCTAGTGGGCCTCATTGTTGCAATGGGATTACTCCCTATCATAGATGGCACGATTCAGAGTGGTGGGAAGCGGTAATAATTCGGAGCTGCTTAGTCTTAAACCCCATGAAGAAGTCCCATCGAAAGGAATAGCCATCCTCTACATGTGCTCCTATGTAAAATGAGTAAATGAGACAAAAAGAGAAAGAGACAAAGTAAAAAAATCACCAGCCTTAGATCCAGCCCTATTGTATTAGTGAATGATATTTCTATGTCGTGATTGACATGGCTATATTATTAACCATGCTACGGAAGCGGATTTTTATTTATTTGCGGAGGTAGCAGCGGATGGATATTCAATGACGAGTGAAATGATGGCTGCTTCCTTTGTCAAACATAGAGAAATGTGGGCCTCGTGATTTGATGACTTATTAGTCATTATTACTGCCTATACTCTTTGCCCATATATAATAACCGCATGGTACAATAGTGGGCTATACTTTTAATAACCATGCTCGAAGAGAAGAGGTGCACGCACCCACGCATGTAGTACTAGTAGCACTCTTTGCGTCTTCCCCAACCACACACGTGACACGGTGGAGCTCATTTCTGTAAGATGATGCAGCCCACGTGATAATTTGACGCGTCTAGTAGTAGTTACTCACTTATAAATAATGGAGGGCCGGGAACCATGCATGAACGGTGTTGCGTCACTTATAAATAAAGTTTTTTCTTCAGTGGCACGTACGCAGTATAAATAGGTTCATATGGGAGAAAAGGAAACAACTCCACTATATTCATAGCCAGGACGAGCCAACAGGGTTGCTTGCTGCGGTTGCTCTCTTCACACTGTCTCTCACAAAACGACTGTGGCCACATCTCTAACATCCGGGCGGATCACGTCCGCCGGGGGAAGAGGTGGATGCTTTGTGTAGATGCGGTCGCCGTCGCTGACGGCGAAAACCAACTGTCGGCATGTCCCGATCAGGGGTCCCCACCGTTCTCTCTCACAAAGCCGGTGAGGTTACCTTCGTCCCTTGCCCACTACCGCGACGTGGGCAGTTGCCGCCTCTCGCCGCCCTCCTCTAGGTTGAGCTACGTTCCGACATCCCTTAGGTACAACTTCCTTACAGCCGGCTTGCACCACTGCCCCAGCTGCCCACATCGCTCCATGTGGATATTTCTCTACTTCTTCTTTGCCCCGCACATACCTCTACTGGCTTCTACTCCTGTTTTTGTGATGAGTTTATATCTCATCAACTAGTCCCAGTAATCTTATTCTAATCACGCTTCTTCAATTTCTTTGCCACAGGGATGCTCATCTCGATTTTAGTGGAACTGCGCAAAATGATCCGATGGTCAAAGGGTTGCAAACTTCATTTCTTTGAAAGCTTCAACGTTGCCAACAAATTAAAGCCTGGTTAGGGTTTAGGGTTCAAGTGCTAGGGACTGCATGGATCGTTTTTTTTCTTTAGTTGTCTCTGTTCCAAAATAAGTGTCAACTTTAGAAGTAGTACAACTTTGTACTAAAGTTTGCATAAAGTTGAGACACTTATTTTGGAACGGAGGGAGTACATATCGGCTATGATATCTCAATCATTGAGATGCAATAGCATGCATGTTAGTTTCCTTTGTATTTGATGAAATGTTGCAACGGGGCAACCTTGGACGCAAGAAACATGAAACAGAAGTTGGAAGCTTCATAGCACTGTACAAATTTATCTCGCTGAGAAATTATAGTACGTACTACGTACTACTACTATGTAAAGAGTTAGGTGTTGCACTGTGTCCAGAAAATATGGTGATAGTGTGAGGTGGGCCATGTAATCACTGAGCCTGCGTGTTTTCACTGCTTTCGCACTCCTCCGCTGTAAGAATGGAGAAAATTGTAATCTAGTACCTCATTTTGCCGAAGCGTGGGACATCCAGCAGTCATACCCATCAGTAATAATGACCGATGAGCTGTCAAATCAGATAGACCCAGCAGTAAGTTGAACGGACGAAGCAACCATCACTCTTGAATCCACCTCTCCCTTCAACGCAGGCGCCAGTGAGAGGTCGCGTCCGCTCTGCCCGGGCATGAACGCAGACCGATTCTTTGGAGCGGCGTTGACCGTTTCGAGCGGGAAGCGCGCGCGGGGGATGGAGGGGCTTTGGGTGGGCCAGGCTGGTCAGGAGCGGGCGTGGCAACTGTCCCGACCGGACGCTCGGAAACGCGAGGATGCACCGACTCTCGCGGCTAAATCGTACACTACACACCATCTCTCTGTAGGAGTAGGTCGATGTGTCGCTCTCTCTAACACACACATGCTGTTAAACACACACACAGAGGTTCATAGAATAGGAATATCGTGCGAGTTGACTCCCTCGAGCGTTAAATTTTCTTCATGTATTAGCATTGCCCCTAGTATTTTTCTTCACTATGTTAAATAAAGAGTTCCGTTTCATGCACAATTTAAACTGATTTTTGTGGAGACAAAAATAAAACCACTCCATCTATATACCCTACAGCCTCGGCGCTTGTTTTCTCGGGTTTGCACTCTTCACACTCTCTCTCCACTATATATATACATGCTGGAGCCTCAGCGCTTGTAGTTGCTCACACTCTCTCACCCTGTCCAGATCTAAACAAGACTTCGTTGGCCTCTCTCTCTCTCTCTCCCCTCACTGCTGGTCAACGAGCCGACAGGATCTGTCTGCCGGGAAGGGAAGGAGGCTTAACACTGTCGCCATCGACGAGGGAGGGAATCCACTACCGGCGCAGCTGTTCTCTTTCACCCAGCGGCAGCGTGGGAGGGCCTCCGACCCCTTCTTTCTTGCTGCCGTACATAGTGTGGGTAGATCGGCCTCCGGCCGCCCACTGAGCCACACCCCGAGAACCTTATGGTATAATTTACTTATTCCACATGCATTGCTCTAGCCGCATGTGGGCTTTTTCCGCTTCTGCACTCGAATCTAGGTGTTGGATCAAACAGGAAAGTAGTGGGAGAAGTTGTATAGCATGAATCTAGGACGTGGTTCAAAGAGGAAAGGAAGGGGGGAAAGTTGTATAGCATGAATCTAGGACGTGGTTCAAAGAGGAAAGGAAGGGGGGAAAGTAGTACAGACTGGCTATCCAGCACCTACGTTGGTCGAAAAGGGAAAACAATGACAAACGCAGTACGCACATCTATAACAAACTGAGCTTTTTGTTTTGGGGGACAAGGCTGTAGAGTTTGAGCAGGACTAGATTTGCTGCCCTCACATAGGGAAAGGTGCCTAAAGATAACAAAACTGGGACCAACACAAATATGCTCCTTGGTTATTTGTTCTTTGTTGCAACAGACTGTCCATCACCCCTTTATACATCAGTAGATGCACATGGTGTTGGTGCGTCCACTGTCCCGTGCAACTCTTTAGCTGTTGTTAATCTAAGGCCCTGTTTGGTTAAAAAGTCCTAGGACTTTTTTTAGTCCCAACTAAAAAGTCCTTAGTCCCTACCTGCTTGGTTCCAGGGACTAAACATGGACTAGAGGTTATTAAATGACATGCTAAAAGACCATGTTACCCCTAGTAATGAACTAATAGAGATAAGGTGCGATGCGGTGCAACTGTTGGAAAAAGTCCCAAAAAGACTCTCCCTCAGGGTCTTCTTTCTTTAATCCCAAAAATGCCCACTTTTAGTCCCTAAAAGTCCCTCCTGCTTGGTTTAGATGGGACTAAAAGGGACCTTTTTTAGTCCCTACACCATTAAGCCCCTGTAAACAAACACCCTCTAATAATGCCGCTGGAAAATTGAAGCAGTGCCACAGTTAAAAGCAGATAAGTTAGATGCTTCCTTTTGTTAGCTTCTGTGTCATCCACCATTATTGACCACTAGTTGTTTCCTTTGCACCTCTGTGTAAACAGGGTTATCTACTTCACCTCGTTGCTATTGTAACCTTTTGTTGCACTACACAAAACACTTTTGTTTTCAGGGTGTTTTGTGCAGTTCAACCAAAATGTCACACCGACAACGTTGCTTGATCTTAGTGGAACTGCACAAGATGAGATCTGACTTCCTATCCATGTTGGCAAATTTGTTTCAGATTTCTTCTTGTGAGTTGTTTGAATTCCGTGTCATGAGAGGTCAGTACTAGCCTTCTTTCACATGATTGTGAAGTGTGCTTTCATATGTTGTGCTACTTATACAGTAATGTTGCTTGATTTTAGTGAACTGCACAAATGGAGACAAGACTTCCAATCTGTATGTGCACCGTAATATCTAATTGAGGTAAGATAAGGATATTTCACAACTATTGGCCTGTATTTTGCCACTTTCATCAGAAAATTAATGCCGTTGTTTAGTGCTATACTTGTGCTCCCTAATTGCCATGCCAAATATTACATTGAAGGCGAAGCTTGTCTGTTATTGAACCAAGTGATGAAGGGGAAGATCAAGCGGAAGAAAACAAAAACCAACTCCCGTTGCTGTAATGAAGCACTAGAACTGTGATGGCACAAGTAATGATATAGTTTTGCATCTTAATTTATAGCTATGGCTGGAACGAGCAATTGTTTTGCCACTGATTTGATGCCACTTTTAATGTAATATGTAATTATCTCTAATTGTGCAAACATGGATCCTCTTTGAAAATAACATATATTTTAGTGGAACTGCACAAGAAGATGTTGGAAACATTAAACTAATCGAGGAGTTTATAGTAAGCATGGCAACCATAGTAGATAACAACAGATGGTTCCGGATAAGTGCTTGATCTGTATGCTCTACACAATAAGCCTCCTGACGAAGGTTGGTACTTCCCACAAATTTCATCCATATGATTGACCTTTGTCATCTCTATTGGTGTTGTGCTACTGTCATGAGAAAGTGGTATTGTCCTTGAGAAGTGCTTCATCTGTGCTGTTTTAAATATTTCCTTTCCTTTTTTCGAGCAAACAGGGATGCTAGTATTTAGTTGTCCTCTTGTCTTTGCACAACAGGATCATCCTCCTCTAAAGAAGAATATGGAGTACATGAAGTGCCTAGTTCCGATTATGCCAGGATAAAAAGCCAAGCCTCTCTTCCTAAGAAGGGAGCAGTTGAGATGGTTACATTATTGCCCACAAGAACAAACTAACTTCGGCTCAGAAGGACTCACGGATCTCCATCTTTGTTGCTGTGATGGCCAATACAATGTTGTTTTAGGATTCCTTCCGGTGAGTTCCATTTTTTAAAATGTGTGCTCTACATGGATCATGTAGGTTGCCTATTTAAACTGTCAATTCATAGTACAATTTGCTTTATACTAATCACCCTTTTGTATTTATGCAAACAGGGGTGCTCGGCTTGATTTCAATGGGAACTACACAAATTTTCATGAATACCTCGAATATTCTCAAATCATTCATTTCCACCACAAGAAAGGAGGTGCCGATATGTTCAAGGTGTTGCAACATATAAAGGCGAAATCATACAAGCTACGCGCAAATTTGGTTGATTTTGGTGGAACTGCACAAAAAGAACAGCTGGTTTATTTAGCACGAGGTGCCATGTCAATGTCCGAACTGATAGCAAACCCTGCCCATCCCACAATCAGAGGCATTTGATATTTTGGAATGGGAAAACCTTGTCAAACTTTGCTCATTGATGTACGCAAAACAACACGCATTCAACATTTTGGAATGGGACAACCTTGTAAAATTTTGCTCATTGAGGCAAGAAGACACCCGTTTGATATTTTCGAATGGGACGCCCTTTGCTGTCAGCAGCATCGACCAATTTTTCTTTATTCTTTAGTTGTGAAGTAAATATTGGCTCTGACATGTGAATCGCTGAGATGCATAATCATTGATTGTTTTGAATGTTCTCTATGAATTGCCAGGCCTGTTTGTTTGATTGCAATGTATAGGAATGCTAAAAAGCTGCTCAAACTCTTTGTACCCCCTCTGTTCCTTTTTACTTCGCATAGTAGATTAGATTTCTTTCAAGTCAGATGATTTTACATTGTGAATGTTCATACTTTTTTCTATCAGATTGGTCAAAGTAGAGATACTTTGACTTCAGACAAAAAAGGACCGGAGGGAGTACATGTGAAACTGCTGCAAACGAGATGATCACCCTGGGAATAATGCTGGTAAGTATTGTTTTGCATGTTCATCCAATGCTAGTGATACAAGAATTCGAACTGATCGAACTAAATTCATTCATACATGGTCGGATTTCATATGAACATGCCGGATTTCATTACATTTCATACATTCTTCAACTAAAAAGGGGTGCGATGGAGGTATAATTAATTAACCGAAGGCACCCACCCGTGTCCGGCTGAGCCGAACAGAAGCTTCTTCTCCAGCGGACTGAGCTTCAGTGAATTAATTGCAGGTGCAGTTGCATAACTGACATGTGGCCCAGATTCCCGTTGGGCCCACGTGTTAGTGACCCAACTGCACCTGCAGTTAAGTAACTGAAGCAACGTCCTTCTCCAACACAGCTCTCTGACTCCACGTCGCCGCCAAGAAGCTAATCGGCCATCAATGGTCAACCCGCCTAGCTTGGCTTCAACCGGAGGGTAGCAGCGGTGGCCTTACATAGACCCAATTGGCGGCAACCTACCGTATTCTACTCTTCCTCGTTTTCTGTGTGGCGCGTGTCGGCGTCCTTGGAACGGGGGTCCTTAGACTTGCCTGCCTACGGCCCACGGCATGGCTCCACCAGCGGCCTTGTACGGCCCATCCTCACCAGCAAACACTCAAGACCCTCGCGAGGGGCCAAGCCTCGCGAGGCGGACGATGCAAGACCTCCTCAGGGGCGGCCTCACCAGGCTAGCTCGCGAGGGGTGGAGAGATCAAGGCAAGGGGCACCTCGCGAGGTCCCTGTGATGCAAGCCATGATGACTGGAGCCAGGCGGGCGCCAGGCGGGCGCCAGCGCGCTCAGTGTCCTCGTTTCTTCTTTGGTGCTAAATAGGCAAGCGCAGGCGAGGAGTCCCGAGGCATCAGGCAAAGGTTTCCATATCGGTGCAACGAGACCAAGACCAGTAGGATGGCAGGACGGAGACCATGGAGCCTAAGATGGCGTCACCACCAGAGCCTTTGGCAGGCGAAGACCACCTTTAGTCAGGATAACTTGTACTAGTTGTCTCCCTTTGAATTTGGCCGTTGTGGAATCCCTTCCCGCTCAATATTTGGGAAGAGGACCGGGATCTCTATAAATAGGACTAGCCACTACCATAGAAGAGGGAGAGAAGACGGATCGATCAATCACGACACACACATGTCCACCAAGCACAAGAGCACCTCTCCTCAGGAGGCTATTCTTCCCCTTATAACTGTTCATCCTCAGCCCAAGAGGCAATCCACCACACCACACTAGAGTAGGGTATTACACCACATCGGTGGCCCGAACCAGTATAAACTCTTGTGTCTCTCGCTCTTTGGGTTCGTCGAGCTAGGCCTTGCGATCGTTGTGAGAGTGAGCTAGGGAGAGGGAGGGATCTTCGTGCGCACCCCAGTGTTCGAACCTTAAGGGTTTTGCCGGAACCCGAAATCCGAGATTTGGCGCGCTA
Organism: Triticum aestivum; assembly: GCF_018294505.1. NCBI lineage: Eukaryota > Viridiplantae > Streptophyta > Magnoliopsida > Poales > Poaceae > Triticum > Triticum aestivum. Next base: position 367,235,870 of record NC_057805.1, read on the forward strand.
GGTAGGGGTCCGCCGAAGCCTTCCTTCTGTCAATCCACGTCCAATCGCTTCATCGCATCCATGCCGGACGCTCGTCGAGCCCGCGCTGAGCGCAGGGCCGCCGTCGCCGCTCGCATCGCTTAGACGGCTCCCGTCGGCGGGCCTCCCCGTCGTTCTCCGTCACCCACCGCCAACGCTGCCACCGGCCTGGCGGGAAACGAGCAGCAAGCGTCCTCACTGCACCCCTCGGTACGGCGGGACGGCCGCACCGCCACTCCGTCCCTGATCCCAGTCGGCTCATCGTCTCACGCTCGTCGCGCTCTCACGGACGCAGGCCGTGTTGCTCATGGCACGTGAACTCGTACGCTACCGCCGAGTCGAAGACCTCTACGCTGACTGGCTAGACCGCATCGCCGAGCTTGTCAGCGCCGCAGGGGGCTCCCCCGCGCCCTCCCTTTAGCTGCCTCGTCCGCCGCCAGCTGCGGGCGATGTAGCTCACGGAGCGCCTCCACCGCCTCTACACCAATACGGCGCTCTAGCGCCAAGGCGCGCGGCCCCCCGGCACGACCCACCGCGTCGGACGCTCGCGCGAGAAGAAGGAAGCTGCCAAGAAGTTCCCCGACCGCTAGAGAATGCTCCCGCGCTCCCAGCGCCACCACGACAAGACCGTGCACCGCCAGCAATGGCGGTGCGTGGGCACCAAGGGCAGGCCCACCTCTGCAAAGGGCCCCGGTGGCCACGGCAGGCTGCCGCGCCTTCACTCCAGAGCTGCGTAGCGTCGCCTGGCCAGGCAAGTTCAAGCCAGACCTGCCTCCTCGCTACGAGGCCACCCCCGACCCTGCGGAGTTCCTGCAGCTCTACGAGCTGAGCATCGAGGCGGCCAACGGCGATGAAAAAGTCATGGCGAACTGTTTCCCCATGGCTCTCAAAGATGGTGCTCGCTCGTGGCTCCTGAACCTGCCCCCGGGCTCGATCTCCTCCTGGGACGAGATGCGCGACCACTTCATCGCCCACTTCCAGGGCACTCGCGACCGCCCTCCTGCGGTGGGTGACCTACGCCGCGTCAAGCAACAGCCAGGAGAGACCCTGCAAAAGTACATCCAGCGTTTCAACAATGTTTGCCTCAAGATCCCCAAGGTGACGGACGAGGCCATCATTTCGATGTTTTTGATGGCGTCCGCGACGTCAAGATGAAGGAGGAGCTTGCCAACCACGAGGAGCTATGCACAGCTTTGGAGCTGTTCAACCTGGCGACCAAGTGCGCAAGCGCTGAGGAGGGGTGACTTTCCCTCCTCGAGCTCCCAGATACCTACCCGGAGGAGAAGAAAGCGAAGGCCAAGGACGTGAAGTGCAAGCGAGTGGCTGTGCTCGCGGCAGAGCCGGATACGAAGCGTGGCTGGGACCATCCCGAGTCGTCCAAAAGCAGCCGACCGTTCTGCGCCTTCCACAACATGCACAGCCACAACACCAACGACTGTCAAGAGCTCAGGGCCATTCGAGATGGACGCTTTGGTCGACGCCCCGAGCGCAACGACCGGGGCTACGACCGAGGAGGAGGACGAGGCGGAGGACGCTAGGACGATCGCGGCCCTCGCCAGGAGTGGCGCGACCAGCCTCGCGAGGACCGCTGGCAGGACTAGCCTCGTGAGGGCGCCTGTATGATCAGCCTCGCGAGGACCGCCCTCAGGGCAATGTCGGTCTTCCTCCGCTGCCACCACCGCCCAGAAGGAACGACGACCACCATCAGGACGAGGGGGCTGGGGGCTTCCAGGTACCGTGTGCTATCGCCTGCATCTTGGGCAGAGGTCAAGCCCCAGCATCTCAGCGTATCTTCAAGCAGTTTGCTCGCGAGGTGAACACAGCCCTTCCCAGGCTCGAGGCCACGCGCCCGCTCAGGTGGTGCAAATGCGCCATCACTTTCAGCTCGGCGGATGAGCTCAAGTGCGCGGCCACTGCTGGCGCCCTCCCGATGCTCTGCTCACCCGCCATTAGCAACGTAGAAGTCACCAAGACCCTCATTGAAGGCAGTGCAGGGCTTAACGTCCTGTCCGTCGAGACATTCGACAACCTCCAAGTGCCATACGATCAGCTTCAACCCACCAAGCCCTTCTCTGGAGTGACCGACAGCTCCACCACCCCGATAGGGCAGGTTCGCCTCCCTGTCACCTTCAGATAGCATGACAACTACCGCACCGAGCTCATCGACTTCGATGTCGCCCACATCCGTTTGCCATACAATGCCATCCCTGGGTATCCAGCGCGGGCCGAGTTCATGGCAGTGACCCACCACGGCTACAACGTCCTCAAGATGCCAGGGAGCGGCGGGATCATCACAGTCCCCTGCCAAGAAAAAGATGCGGTGTGCTCCCACGAGCATGCCTTCTAGGCTGCAACAATCGAAGACCCTAGCAACAATGGTGCGCAGTACCCTCCTGAGGCCATCCCCAAGAAGAAGAAGCAGCTACTCCATACAGGGCCTCAGGGGAGCGACGCCTCCAGCGGCGCCACATCAGGATCAGCGCCTGCGCCTAGGGCGCCTCCCTCCCTCGCATAGGAAGGCACGCCCGGCGCCCTCCTCGGGCGAAGCTCGGAGGCTCTCTTCTGGAAGGCCTCGGACCTGGCCAACATCACGAGGGAGGCGCTCAGGCACCACATGGAGGCGTGCTTTGCGGCATGTTTCCCTCAGGAGGGCACCGGGCGAGGAGTGCCTGGTGCTCAGGAGTTCATCACAAAGACTACCCAAGAGCTTCAAGAAGCAAGAGCCATGCGCGGCGACCGCCGCCCACCAGGTGCAGCTCCCCATCCAGGCGAGGATGGTGGGCTGCGCGTCTGCATCAACATCACAGGGCTCAACAGGGCCGCATCTCAGGAACTCTTCTGGCCTTCGCGCGTGGGACATTGCGAGGGCCCACCTCACAGCTATGTTCGCATGCCATTCGGCCTGCCGAGCACGGCAGCCCCCTTCCAGTGCAACCTGCGGAGCATCCTGGCAGCTCAGGAGGCCAGGCATCACGCAGTCCTGGTGGAGATCGAGACAGTCCTCGAGTAACCGCCTAGACCCCCAGAGCCTCCCGAGGCTTAGGGCCCCGATGGCTCGTGAGGAGCATCCCCTTCGCCACGCATCTTCAGCTACCCCAACACCCCTTCGACAACGGAACCAGGTGACATTTTCCAAGTTTATTTAGTTGGGAGCGCCCCTCGGGCTGCATCATTCCCAGGCCATGTGGGCTTGTCCCTGCGGCATGTATCCTTTTGCTTCTTTAGCTTACTCTGTTGGGGGCGTCCCTCGGGCTGCATCATCCCCAAGCCGCTTGGGTCCGTCCCAGTGGCATGTACCATTCTTGCATTTACCTAAGCTAGTTCGCTTTCCATGCATAATCTATCTATGGTTATCACATGCTTGATTGCCACCCACCACGGGAGCCGCGCGCCGATCATCTTTCTTCAGGATCCTTCGCATAAGAAATCTAGGCACGGCGTCTGTGCACAGGTCTGTCCCTGCAGCGTCGATAAATACAAGGGCTGAGCTCTGCCTGGTGGGCCGGTCCTGTTAACGTCATCTCCTGGGGTCGTTGGTGCTTGGCCTTGTCATGCGATAACCTAACCATCTCGAAGGACCACCACAACGATCAAGAACCAAGACCAGGCGCAACCCGCCTTGAGGTAGGGCCTCGTGAGTCCCGCGCTGGCTCACGGGTGCCCAAACACACCTCGTCTAGCCCTGCCGTGCAAGCCACATGTCAGGGCGGGGCTATACACACCCTGGGGGCTCTCCATAGTAGGGAGTCCCCTCCCACGTGCCAGTGGAAGCACCATGCTCCATGCTGGCAGTCGACACTGCCGAGGAGCGGCTATGCCCGTGCAAGTGCGGAAGCGCTATGCTTCGCGCTGGTGATAAACAACTGAGGGCGGCCCCACGGCCGTATTAACCTCAGGGAGCCCTTGAGCTCAGTGTCTGGCCTCATCGCAACACCTCCCCTCGGGAGAGTAAGGCGAGGGGGCTAGGCACGGGGGATACGCTCGGGTCATGCCCAAGCGTACGCCGCCCTACCAGGTCTCTTGGACCTGGTCGTCGCGCGTCCTCCCGAGCGGAGACAAGGTATGAAGGTCGTTTGGACGTCAAGGGGGACTCATGAGCATCACGACTCAGGAGCCTAACTGGCCACGTAGCCCCTCACTCCTTGGTCTCGTCCTGGTGATCCGGACGACCCAATGGCGGCTGGGGTATGCGCGGGGTCGGGCCCTGCCGACGTAGAACACTAGACCTATTCCTGCATCTCCTTTCCATAAGCTGTTTGCGCGTCAAGGGGGACTCCTGAGCATCGCGACTTAGGAGCCTAACTGGACACGTAGCCCCTCACTCCTTGGTCTCGTACTGGTGATCCGGACGACCCAACGACGGCTGAGGTATGCGCGGGGTCGGGCCCTGCCGACATAGAACGTAAAGCAAACGGGAAGGAAATTGCAAAATCTCAAGCAAATATTACAAGACATATTGTTCTCCTGAAACCAAACGCAAGTTTAACGCCTCCACGAGGCATGGTGCATATTGCAGAAACTAAACAGGAAAGGAGTCGCCAGCAAGTCATCTTGTCATTCCCGGACGCCGTCGTCGCCCACAAGGGATGCTTCTCCCGTAGCGGCGTTGCCCTCGCCTGCACCACCCGCCGGAGTTGCAGGATCAGTAGCACCGCCAGTTGAAGGCATGGGATCGAAGGCGTGGAACCTCTTCAGCAGGGCCTCCACCTGGCTCTTCACAGCTTCGGCAGCAGCTGCATAGTGCTCGGCGTCCACAGGTTCCTGCAGCTCGTCAAGGTGGGCGATGGGATCGCGAAGATGGAGGTGGCTGAAGACGCGCGTCAGCGCGGCTGAAGAAAGAATGCGGGCTTCTTCCTCCGCCAAGGGGCCGACACCGCTCACGACTTCCTCAAGCGCCTCGACCAGATAAGGAAGCCGCTGGGTGGGGCCCTCGTCGGCGGTAGCCAGCGGCTCCTCCAATCCCTTCTCGTAGAGCGACCGCAGCGCCTTGTGAGACCTCTCCTCGAGGAGACTGAAGGCCGCGTGGTCCTCGGAAAGGACCTTCGCCTTGGCGTCAAGCTCGGATTTCTCCGCTTCCATCTCCCGCTTCAGCTTCTCCAGCCGGCTGTGCTCCGCGGCCTGCGCCTTCCCCAACTACTCTAGCTCGGTGTCGCGACCCCTGATGGCGTCCTCTCGGGCCTTCATCTTCTCCTCCTCCGCCTTGCGGCCACGAGCTACTTCCGCACGCTCATTGCGCAGAGTCTTCAATTCGGCCTACAGCAACTGGCAGCGATCCTGGGCGGCCCCGGCATCTTTCAGCGCCACCTCGCGAGCGCCCGCGGCCTGAGCGGCGGCCTGCTTGTCCTTCTCGGAGGTTGCTGCCGCCTGGCTCAGCGCCGCTCGAACAGACACGACCGAGTGAAGCCAGCCAGAGACCAGCTCCAGGCGCTCGGCTACCAGGCGGGGGTCGGCTTTCCGAAGACCTTCTCGCTGCAGGGTCATCGCAGAGAGAGCACGCTCCAGGACGTCAGGGGAGGCGGAAGGACCCGGAGATAGCAGTGCGGCAGGAGGGGAGGAGACAACGTCGTCACCATGGCCTGAGAGGCCAGAAGCTCCTGCGCTTCGGGGACCCCAGCAGCTGGGCCGGACGTTGGCACCTCCGGAGCCAGCGGGGCCGCGGGGGCTGACTCCTCCCGAGGATGCTCCCCCAAGCCTCGCGAGGATGATCGGGCCGGAGAAGCGCGAGTGCCGTCGCTGCCCTTGTCCATGGAGAGGGGTGCGGCCGCCGTAGGCGATCTGGTCCCGAGCAGTACCACCTCTTCCTCCTTCCTCTTCTTTGCTGCGGTCGTCGGCCTGATTGCACAACGAAGAAGCGTCAAGGATAAGTAGCAGAAGCAAGAACAAGGCAGGGCAAGAACACTTACTGGTCCACCGCGGTGTAGTCCCTCCGCTTCTTAAGCTTGAAGCCCGAAAGACTCCATGCGCTGTCAGAGTAGGAGTGTTGTCTCGGGAGATCAGCGCCGACCCGCCCCTCGTCGGAACCTCGGCCGGTGACCTCCTCCGGGGGCTGGCCTTGGGCCTCGAGGAGTCTCCAGCCACGGACAGCTCCTCCCTCTCCCGGGGGACTTCAGCTTCGTCATCGTCATCAGGCAAGGTGCGGAGGATGTAGGCCTTGCACAAGGGGGAGGTCTCCCCCATCCCCTTGGGGGTCGCCTCCGAGTCGCGCTCCTCGTCCTCCTCCTCTTCCCCCTCCCTGCGGGAATTGCCATAGGACACGACCACTGGTGCCATCGCCACTGGGACCCCGGGGGGCGCCGACGGCACTAGCCCGCGCCCGTCAAAGGTGGGCATGGCGGCCGCGACCTGCGCTCTGTCCTTGCGAAGGAACAAGGGAACAAAGGCACTCGGCGGATACTCCTGGTCGTCCCCGACCAAGAGGCGGAGAGCCACAGCCAGCTCTTCCCCAGACAGGGCCTCCGGACTCAACCAAAGCTTATCTTCTTCGCCCCCAAGCATCCACAAGGGGCGCGCGCGCCTGGAGTGGAGCCACGCGCAGCATCAGGAATTCCCTCAGGAGCATGGCCCCCGTCATCTTCACCTCCTTCGCGTTGCCAGGCTTCACATCGGCGGTCAACTTCTGCAGCACTGGCTTTGCCCGGTCGTCAGTAAGCTTCGCGCAGAGCCACCCTTCGTCGGACTGGGGCATCTCCGTCGGCAGCGTCAACCGTGGGTGGACACACTTGGCATCCATCATGACCCACTTGCTCCTGAAGCCCTCAACCTTCTTTCCTGCCTTCGAGATCGCGTTGGCCTTGCCAGCCGCGACGAAGTTGGCGCACCCTGAGGTGTGGCCGTCATTGATCCGGAGGAAGAAGAAGTGGCGCAGCAGAGCCACGGATGGCATCACCCTGACGTACGCCTCACAGTAGAAGGCAAAGATCGACAAGACAAGAACAGAGTTGGGATGAAGATGAAGGGCATGCAGCTTGTAATGGCCGAGGACGGCGTAGAAGAAGTCGGAGAAGGGGGGAACCAACCCGGCAACGACGCCGCTCATGAAGAAGGGGTAGAAGGTGCTTCTCGAAGCCTCCGGATCGGTGGAGCCAGCCCGGAGCTCGGTCTTCCCCTTCTCGTTGTTCTCCCCCGCCGTCAGCAGCCGCGTGGCGGTGAAGTTCTTCTTTGAGACATTGGGCGCGTCCAAAGCCGGCTCGTACCAGGCGGGCGGCGAAGCAGCCTTGACCTTTCGGGGCGCCATTGGTCGCTAGCCCAGAAGAGAATGGAAGCAGATCTGGAGATTTCGGAAGCAAGGAGCGAGAAAGGGGATCTGGAGCAAGACGAAGGAAAGCAATGAAGGCAAGCGTTGCCCGCGCCAGCCTTTTGTCAGTCGGGCAGTTGCCGAGGCAGCGTGGGGAAGCGAAGATGCCCATGTCCAATCAATCGCCACGCGTCAAGTGGGGCCACAGGCTGTTGGGGCCCATAGCGCTCTGCACTTGCCCTTTGGCTTCAACTCGAAGCCAAGTCCGAGCGCGCCTTGGGCCCGAGGGCTACTGTCGGCGTCCTAGGAACGGGGGTCCCCAGACTTGCCTGCCTGCGGCCCACGGCGTGGCTCCACCAGCGGCCCTGTACCACCCATCCTCACTAGCAAACAATCAAGACCCTCACGAGGGGCCAAGCCTCGCTAGGCGGATGACGCAAGACCTCCTCGGGGGCGGCCTCACCAGGCTGGCTCGTGAGGGGCGGAGAGATCAAGGCAAGGGGCACCTCGTGAGGTCCCTGTGATGCAAGCCATGACGACTGGAGCCAGGCGGGCGCTAGGTGGGCGCCAGCGCGCTCAGTGTCCTCGTTTCCTCTTTGGTGCTAAAGAGGCAAGCACATGCGAGGAGTCCCGAGGCATCAGGCAAAGGTTTCCATATCGGTGCAACGAGACCAAGACCAGCAGGACGGCAGGACGGAGGTAACCGTGGAGCCCAAGACGGCGTCACCACGAGAGCCTTTGGCAGGCGAAGACCACCTTTAGTCAGGATAACTTGTACTAGTTTTCTCCCTTTGAATTTTGCTGTTGTGGGATCCCTTCCCGCTCAATATTTGGGAAGAGGACCGGGGCCTCTATAAATAGAACTAGCCACTACCATAGAAGAGGAAGAGAAGACGGATCGATCAATCACGACACACACAAGTCCACCAAGCACAAGAGAACCTCTCCTCAGGAGGTTGTTCTTCCCCTTGTAACTGTTCATCCTCAGCCCAAGAGGTAATCCACCACACCACACTTGAGTAGGATCTTACACTACATCGGTGGCCCGAACCAGTATAAAATCTCGTGTCTCTCGCTCTTTGGGTTCCTCGAGCTAGGCCTTGCGATCGTTGCAAGAGTGAGCTAGGGAGAGGGAGGGATCTTCCTGCGCACCCCAGTGTTTGAACCTTAAGGGTTTTGCCGGAACCCGAAATCCGACAGCGCGGCCCCGTTGGCAGCGGGACGGGGCCTCGATGGAGTTGGTGATGTCCTCTATCTCGTTGCCGGCGGGGCGGCGCCTCAGCAGAGCAGGGGAAATTCTCCCCTCGTTGCCGGCAGGGCGGGGCCTCGGTTGAGCCAGCGATGTCCTCTGTCTCGTTGTTGGCGGGGCGGGGCCTCGGCGGAGTAGGGCCTCGCCGAAGCCGACGAAATCCTCCGCCTCGGTGCCGGCGGGGCGGGGCATCGACGGAGCCGGCGATGTCCTCTGCCTCGTTGTTGGCAGGGAGGGTCCTTGGCGGAGTAGGGCCTCGCCGAAGCCAGCAAAATCCTCCGCCTCGGTGCCGGCGGGGCGGGGCATCGGCAGAGCCAGCGGTGTCCTCTGCCTCGTTGTTGGCGCGGGGGGGCCTCGGCAGAGCAGGGCCTCGTCGACGCCGGCGGAGCCTGGACTCGGCGGAGCCGACAATGTCCTCCGCCTCATCCTCGGTCTCGCCAAACAGTGCCTCGCCCGCTTCATTGCCCTCTTTGTACGCAGCAGCAACCTCCGCCACCCGCATGCGGTACCGCGAGCGCGCGAGCTGGCTCTCGCCGGCGGAGCGGTACGAGTCGAGCAGTGACTCCGGCTCCGCCCGCTCCGCATCGATCTGCTCCTCCGCCTGCAGGTGCTCCTGGAGGAGATGGTGGTTGTAGGCGGCGTCAGCCTGCGCCTCCCAGAACTGCTCCTGACGCCTCTGCCTCACTATTTCCATGTATTGGGCACGGGCCTCGCCGATGGTCATGGTGCAATGCACCAGCGAGGATGGCGCGGAGGAGGGGGTTGGCGCCGGATCGTCGACTACCATGTTCTCCATTGGGACGTGCTCATCCTCCGGCCACCAGCCAGCCAGCCAGCCCGTCGGCAGCAATGGCTACCATCTCCTTGTGGTCCATTGTCCGCTTGTCTCGAAGAGCGCTGGAGCGCGAGGAAGCCATGGTGGGCAGTAGTGGTTTGGATAGGAGAAAGGGAGCGGAGGCGGATGACTACGACTATGGCCGGCGCAACAGTTTATATAACAATGGTGGGCGGCGGAGGGACGAACGGGTGGCGCCCGTGTAGCCGCCTCGGCAACCGCGTATCATTAATGTGGGCGGCAGACGGACAGACGGACGACACTTGTGTCGTTTGAACATGGAGCAATCACATGCACTGGGAAGCAGCGCAGGCGGCGCTGACCGTTTCGGGCGGAAAGCGCACGTGGGCAAGGGAGGCGGTCTGGGTGGGCCAGGACGGTCAGACTCGTGCTTGGCAGTGGGTCAGTCCAACAGCCGAACATGCTGGATCGCCAGCGAGCTCGCCGAGATGAGCGACGACAATCAGATGATGGATGTAGCTTCCGACCAGGAGTCGGCGCCACTGTCCAAGCCGGTTCATGCCGTGTACACCATAGAGAAGGTCCGACCGCACTTCGACGCCCTAATGGTGGAAGAGCTACCAGCGCAGGAGGACCTGTGCTGCAACCTCCGTCTCCTCAACAAGCACCGGCGAACAAGCGAACGACAATGCCATCGCGGACATGTGGACCTATGATCCTGACTTCCTGAATGAGCAGCGGATGCTGTATCAGATCATCTATACACTACTAGGGAAAACCCTAGCAGTAGTGCGGGAATAATGCCTATCAGTAGCGCTGGGTAGGGCGCTACTAGTAAGGCGCTACAGCTAAAGGTTAGCAGTAGCGTCTGTTAACCCACTCTACTGCTATATGAACTTAGTAGTAGCGCTTTCACTAAAGAGCGCTACTGGTAATTACTAGTAGCGCTTCTCTCAGCCCGCGCTACTACTATTATTCCGTATTTCACTTTTATTTCATGTTGTATTCATACACCTTTATACAAGTTTTCATACAGCAACAATTTAGAGATTGTTTTTACATCATAATGAGTTATTACATCATAGGGTGAAAGAACCGTGGACTAATTTCAAGTGGATGGACATACACTTGAAACTAATCCACGGTTCTTTCACCCAATAATATAATAAAAATCATCGTCATCATATCACACTACAAAAAAAGACACATCCGTGACATTTTGGGCCGAACGAAATTTTTTTCTGTCATACATATGACACTTCTATGACGATAATTGTGACAAAACCCGGTATCATCATAGATGTGGTGGGCTCCTACTTCTATGACAAAAAATCATGACAGAAAATGGGCTTTTCGTCCTGGGCGGGCCGGAGACGCAGCTGCATGACATTCTTTGGGCCGTCCATGACGGAAAAAACCATGGTAGAAGCAAGGGGGAGGAAAATTTCGGGGAGTTCCCGGTTACGGTGGGAGGTCAGGGGCCGAGCGATGCACGTATCTCTCGTACACGTACGCGCGTGTGTGCGAGGCGTTGGGTCTAACTGAACCCAAGCGAGGCGCTGGGCTCTAACTGAACCCGAGTGATTGTACTGCAGGCTACGCGTTACTGAACCCGAGAGATCGATCGATGGCTGTTAACTGAACCCGATCGAGCGATTCCTTCGCTACTCCTGCTAACTGAAGCCGATCGATTGGATGAACAGT
>NC_057805.1:367248123-367248695 GCF_018294505.1 Triticum aestivum
TTCCGTTGCCTCCCGATGAACACGACGCATTCCGTTGCCTCCCCATGAACACGACGCATTCCGTTGCCTCCCCATGAACACGACGCATTCCGTTGCCTCCCCATGAACACGACGACGACGCTGTTTATCCGTTCTGACCCAGCCATGTACACGAGCCCTGGCCGTACGTATGCGCGAGTAGGCGTTCGAGACCCTGCCCGTATGTACACATACGTGGCTGTATTTTCTTTCTTGCACCCTGGCCGTTGTACGTACGTGTACATGCTACGTGCGCGCCTATACTACGACATGTGCGCGCCTCTACTACGACACGTGCGTGCCTCTACATCGACCAGTATGTATGTACACGTTCGCGACCAGAATGACAAACCTACGTACGCTTTGACCAGGTGGGTCCCGATTGTCAGGCACTTCCTTGCCTGCGAAGATGTAGCTGGTGGGTCCCAGCAGTCAGGCGGGCGAATCGTTTTGTTTTTTGTTTTTGCCCGGACGTACTTCCTTGCGTGCGAAGGTGTAGCTGCTAGGTCCCAGCAGTCAGGGGGGCGAATCATTTTTTTGCTCGGACGCACTTC